>NW_027269282.1:13382500-13387500 GCF_023055355.1 Agelaius tricolor | reverse complement strand
CCTCTCCAGCCGGGTTTTTGGAGGACTCTGGGATGTGATGTTTGCTCCCAGCAAATTGCAGCAAGCCTAGGAGGGAAGTGTGGCCGGGAGGAAGCTCTGGAGGAGGGGTTCCAGCCCTCTGGAAGCACCGAGGTGGATTTGAAATCCCCAATATTTACGTTCGCTCGACCCATGTGCTCGGAGTCTGGTGCCTAAATTTGTTGTCAGGGTTGGATTTCAGGCTTGCATTTCCCTCTTGAGCATCGCGGAACAACCTTTCCCCATCACATTTGGGGGTCAATTTACAGTTTCCCATAGGAAGTGGAGCTGCTTGGGTAGTTGGCTTAAAAAAAAAAAAAGAATTATATCCAATACGCTTCGCTAGATCCTTTTGTCCTTTGGATACATTTAGCAGCTTTTGACCAGATAAGGCATATTTGTCCTCAGGATATGAACCAATAATTCAATCCTGAATTGAGATCTATGGCCACCCATTTCTTCCAGCCCACACTAGGAGACTCCGTGACAGTCGGAATTGTTTATGCACTGGGATTAAAAACCCCAAAAAACAGAAGAAAAAAAAAAAAAAGCCCTTATGCACTTCAGGAGTAATAATTTATTAGCAGTGCTGATAATTTAAACAAACTTGTGTAACTCTATGTTTGAATCCTGCAGTGGGCTGGAAATGTAAAAGCCAAAGCCGAGGCCTTGGAAGCGGTTTTTGGTGTCAGGAGCCTCGGCGACCTTTTAATTCAGTGGGAATTTTTATTTACGTCGCCTGGATGTTTCTCACGGAGCACGGCCGAGCAGGGAGGCTTTTATTACTGTACACATTTGAGTATCTGCTGGCATTTCGGGGCCATTCCTGCAGCACAGTACCTCACGTGTTAAAGAACAAACCCACCGTAAATTGCAGCGCAGTCAGTAAAAAGATGCCACAGAAAAAGTGTCCCTGGGAAATTAGATTGACCCAAAGAAAAGCAAATAAAAGAAAGGAAAAGGCCCATATTTTCTTTGCGGTGTTGCTGAAAAGGATGGGAGTATCATTTTCATAGTGGAATAATGTTTTCTGGGAAAACACAAAAGCAGATGTTCCTCATTAGGAACACCCATTGTCTACATATCACAACTATGAACAGATAAATCTCTCCTATTTCACCCATACATTCCAAGGGCTGTAAATGATTACAGGATGCCGCTGGAACTGCTAAACCAAAACCACACTCTGGGCTAGAACCATTCCTCCGTGCCACCAGCAGATACTTCACTGGGGAGGGATGGAAATTCCTGCCGGGAGCCAGACCCTTGGCTTCTCCAAGGGGGTGTCCCCGAGGTGCGGCCGGGGGCGCTGGGTGCCGGCAGCGGCCGGGCCGGGAGCGCTGGTGGAGCACGGGCAGAGCCTGCTGGGCAGAGCCTTTCCAGATGGCACCATCACAGCCCTACTGCTCGCTGGCATCTCCGTGGGCAGTAAATGCCCCCCTCCCCAGTAAACCTGGCATTATTCTATAGGGTTCAGGAGACTTATCATTCCAAGTGTGTCCTACTTTCCTGTATGGAAGCCAGACATCTGCTTATCCCATTTCTTTCATACGGAGTTTGGAATAGCTCTAGTTTGGGGGAATAAAAAGTTTTGTCATATTTAACAGCTGTTACAAAATTTCAATCCCGTAGGCTCTTAAAATACCTTTTGCCTGACCTCAGATTTGGGAGATAATTCACATTGCTGGTAGCCACCCCCCTTAACCTTTCCCTGGCTGTAATTTCAGATTATTTTCCCTAAACGACTTGGCTGTTCAAGCTGTTGTTTTTTGTTGGTTTTTTTTTTTGGTATAATTTTATTTATTTATTTATTTATTTATTTATTTATCTATTTATTTATTTATTTATTTATTTATTTTTCCTGCCGGCTCGCCGGTGCAGCGCTTTAATTCCTCCCTACTCCAAGTTTACACCTTCGGCGGGGTGGCGGCGGCGGCTGGAGGGCGAGGGGGTTTTTTTTTCGTCAGCAGCGTTTCCTTTCACTTCCCGTCACAAAGGTGAGAGCCGCTGACCTTTGCTGGCAGTCCCGGCCGCTGAATTATTCATGTGATTGACTTTTTGTCAGTGCACACAGTTGTGCTCTGGGACATTTTATTCATTTACCTCATTTAAAGCGCCTTTCTGCACCTGTTCAAGTATTAATATCATGTAATTTGGGCCTAATGCCGATTTTGCTGAACACTCATTATATTTTTTATTAGCTATATTTCCAAACGATTATGTATGATTATTACCAAGCCTTACAAACAGCAATGGGTTATTCCCTAGACCTTTACATCTTCTTGTCAGGTTGTTTTCAGAAGCAAGGAGGATAAACATTTGACCAGTCCCAATGTTTTTATTCCTACTCCATATCCAACCAGAGAACTTAAAGCTTTTTCCCTTATGGCTTTGCGAAAGCATGATTAAATCCAACTCTGCAGAAGCTGTACAAATGCCAGCATTTATAAGGTCAACGCTTTTGTTAAAAATGCTATGTAAATGAGGATCTGCAAAAAGGGACATTAAATAAAATTAAATTCATTGTCTTCTTTAATGTCATTTACATTTTGGCTAAGCCCTGGCCTGTCAAGGAGGATTTTTTAAATAATTTTAATTACACATCATTTAGGGATCCAAGGTTTTCTATTCAGTAGCATTTGGATAACCTGCAAAATGGTGACTGTTTATTAACTTCTTAAATGACAACTTGTCATTTCATCTGCATAATGCAATGAAAACAGAGCAGTTTGGTGTGTGTTTTTTTTTTTTTTTTATTCTTATTTTTCTTTAAGATGTGCACCAAACTGCTGGAAGAAGAGACCTTAAAATAGCTCAGCTGCTCTTTTGCTCTCAGCGTCCTATTGGTGCTACCAAGTTCAGAGTATATTAAAAAATTACGACTTTCCTGGGTAACCAGTTCTGGAAAAAATTGCCATCAGGAACCCGACATTGATTTTTTTTCCTCCTTAAGAAGGTGGTTTATTGTAGATTAATGGGTTTAGCTGCAAGGGATCTGTTTGCAGACAGGGGCAGCTGGATTGGGGTTTGAGGCGCGCAGGTACGAACACCTCTCACCTGTTCAAACGAGGACACGGCACGCGCCGGGGCTTCAAACGTACATGAAAAACAGGGCAAAAAATGGCAAATCAAAGCCACCTCTGTAACTCAGCCCCTCCGAGCTCCCCCACGCCCCAGAACCAGGACTTTGGATGTGCTTCCTTCTCCCTTTGGCTTTCTTTCCCTCGGGTCATCTGAGTCACAGCATTTCCATCGCTCCCTCGTAATCCCCGCTCCTAACCCGAGCACAACCGCAGCCCAGGAAATCGTGGGAATACCTGGGATGCTGGGATGCTGCTGGGAGACAGCTTCCAGAGCATTGTTCCCCAGGAAATCCCAAACGTGCTGGGTGAGACTCCTGCACCGCTTCCCCCCCTGTCTAATACTTGATTATTTGAAGCCCAAAGCATTGCACGGCTCTAGGAGGAGGGAATAATAAAATCCCGTGCTTTTGTGAGAGAGGAAAAGGGGGGGAAGGGATTTAAGCAAAGCTGTCAAAAACTATACTCCAGGAGGGACCCTGATACAAACCATCCCGGGCTTCTGCTGCAGCCTTATCAGGTGAAAAGCAAAGATACTGCCAGAGCCTGTAATTTTGTTAGGATGCCTTTGATGAATTGGATTAGGTTATGGAAAAATCTTTCAAACTCGGAGTTCTGGTACGTGAGCTTCCAGGAAGTAAATAATTACTCTCAGACAGCAGATAATTAAAAAAAACAACCTGTGAAGCACAAAGTGGTAGAAATGGGCTTAATAAGGCTCCGTTGCTAACGCAGAGAGATTTCGGGGGGCCGGGGGTGGGAGCAGCCCCGGTGTTGGGTTACTCGCAGGGCTGAGGATGGAGTGCTTTGCCGGGCTGGAGGAGGTGGAAATTCCAGGCTGGGAGGATGGAAATTGTCACCGGGGATGCCAGGGGGTGATTGACATGCGGGGCGAGGGGAAGGGGACGCGGGAGCTCAACCTGCGCTTGGCAGCCCCGGCGGAGCTCGGGAAAATGAGAGCCATTCACGCGGGTCCCGCTGCCAGCCGAGCAGCTCCGCCGGCTTGTTTATCTTAACAGCAAATCTCGCAAAAACGGTTGTGGTCAAAGCCCTGCAACACAGCCTTATACTGGCATTATTAATGCCCTGTTAAAATAAAGATGTAACTGAAAAAAAAAAAAAAAGGCAAAAAAAAAAAAAGCTGGAGCTGGGGAATTTTACAGGCTGAGGGGCACTCTGGGCTTTACGAGATGTGAGTTTGCTGTTAACTGTTTTGGTTCTTTAATGTTTTAAGCCGAGGAAAACTTGCTGGTTCCTGGGTGTATCAGCTCAGCTCTACCAGAATATAGCCGGCTCCGTTCTAGGCTTTATTTTGCCATTGAACAAACTCTCCTTATTTCTCCAAGATGAAAAATACCCAGAGTGTAAACAGCGTTTGTTCGGGAGAAAGGGAAGGTGTTTGTTCCACAGGGTTTGGAGATCTCCAGGTGGCGGGGCTGGAGGCAAATTTTTTTAAAAACCCTAATAAATAATAATAATAATAATGATTAAAAAAAATTCTGTCATACTTTGAACAAAATAAAAGTTCCACAGCCAGCAAAATGCCACGGAGCCCACAGTGGTGTGGCACCCGTGCCAGGGGCGCGGGGAGCAAACTGCAGCATCCGCGCACAGCAGCGGCGGGGATAGCGCCGTGTTTTCCCAATAATTCACTAGGAAATGAGTTTAACATGTGTGGAAAGGAAGGGGCTTACATTTGTGTTGTTGTAAGACATGTAGCATAGGCCCAGCTAGCGGAAGGAGTCGGCTCCAGCTTGTCTCTCGTGAAAGACGGAACACGGTTACACATCTGGTGAGAAAGAGCAGTTCATTTGCCCAGACAGCTCGCTCTGCAGCCGCTGAAAGGAGCTATTTTGACAGAAACAAAGCCATGGGGGCTGGGGCAAGCGATTAGCGGGATCC
>NW_027269282.1:13362500-13377500 GCF_023055355.1 Agelaius tricolor | reverse complement strand
ATGTCACCCCTTCTCTGTCAAGTGCTCTGAGCTAATAGTAAATTTCTTCTTGGTGTTGGACTAAGTGAAAAGAAATATTCCTCAGCCTAATTACAAGACATTGAAATAAAAGGCTGAATGGAAAGTGTTAAGTAACTAGGAAAAAATTATTCAATTGAAAACTTGTTACGCCTTTTCTCGCGTTTTGTCTTGTTTCGAGCCCTTGCTGGTTACTCCTGGCAACTAATTGGTTCTCATCCATAGCATCCAAGAATTGTGGAGGCCAGGCCATCTGAAAGAAATTATCCAGTCTTTAACATCCAGAAGTTTACAGTTATATAATGATGGAGAAAACCACAAACCCCGTGGGATGGCAAATTTTAGAGATACTTTTAAAATGAAATTATCCAGCCAAACCTACAAGACAACTCTCTTGTACTTAAGACAATAGCTGCAATCTGGAATTAATTTTTTTGTGATAGGGCAAATCCAATTTGCTTCTTTAACTGTTGATTAAGGAATCAGTTCTACAAGGCTGTCCCCCATAAGTATTTGCTGTTTATTTGTCTGTGGAAAGCTGCTGGAATCCCCTCCAACTGGGAGTGCTGGGGGAGACGTGGCCATAATGAAGAGCAGTCTGGCAAGGCTGGGTTCTTCTGACTGGGCTTGTTTGTGTTGAAGGAATAGTTTGCTTTTTTAGCAGCAAGCTGAGTCTACCAAATCCCCGCTCGCGGTTCAGGCCGCGCGGTTTAACGCAGAGCCCAACTTATTTACCCAGGGCCCGTTCCAGTGTGCAGGAGGAAAAGGTAATAAATAACTACTAATTAAACGTGACTTTAAATAAGGGAGAGTTGCACTTGCGTTGAAAGCCCAAAGACTCTTCCAATGTGAGGAGTGAGCCTGAAAAAATTGAGGCAAACACAGGAAAATCCCGGCGGTTCCTGTGCTTGAGCAGCTCAATCTCCACGGATAACGGGGCTATTGGCCCTGTGCTTCTCCAGGCTGAGGCAGGACTAAGCCAGCTGAAAAACCAAGCAAAGCAGAGGATGGGATGGAAATGCACATTTTACCTTGTTAGCACCATTAGGATTGTTAGCACCATTAGGATTTCCCAAACCAAGCCCTGATTGCAGCAGTCACTGCGGCAGGGTCCCTGCGGCCCCAGGGAGATTTGAGGTTTCTGTGCCTTGGCTCCTGGGGTGGGAGCTTTCCTTGGAGCTGTGGCTCCGAGGTGCCTCGTGTGACAGTCAGTGATAATCTGAGATGTGTGTGATGTCATTTTTTATGCATAAGAGTCATATTTACTTGTGGCAGCCCAGCTTGCCAGGCCAGATTTCTACAACAGGAGAAATGAATTTGGCTGTGAGGACAGTGAAGGCAGTGGTGTTTCCACTGTCTCACTCATTTAAAGCTGAGGATGCAAACATGGCCACATCAACCACTGCACTTGCCCTGGGCTCAGGAAGAGTTAAGTTATTAAAGGCATCTCACATTTAATCACTTTTTATCTCACTACCTGCTATTTTGCTTTTGTGTGTGCAAGTTTTCTGCTCTCTGGGAAGTGATCTAAGTGTGATTTCCACCACTCCTGGTTGTGGAGCTCTGGAGGATGATTCAGCCAGCTGTGCTTCCGTGGGTTTCCCTGCTGTCCTTCCTGTGCAGATCAGCTCCCTGGCACCCAAACCACAGCAAAAATAAAATTAATTACCTCATGTACCATCTTTGGAGAGCCTCCTGCAGCTTGTCCAACACTTTATCATCACATGGTCGGGGGAGCCCACGGCTCCTGAATCACTGTGGAATTTCATCTTCTCCTCAGTCACCTCCAAGTGTTGGTTATTGAATCATGGAATAATTTGTGTGGGAAGGGACCTTAAATCCCATCCAGTCTTCAGCCTGGTGGGCCCCTGAGCGTTTCCTGGGAGAAGGGAGCTGTATCTGTGGGTGTTGGAGGAGACCCAAGGGATGCACTGGTGGGCGGTGCTGGGCTGCTCTGCCCTGGCAAGGTGGCCAGGCTGACTGTCCCCAGCTGATGGGACCTGTGGGCACCCACGGTGTGGGTTCCTCCCTCTGCATGTCCATCAGTCCTGCATCTGGCTGTCAGAAAATCAGGGAGAGCTTTGGTTTGGAATGGACCTTAAAACCCATCCCGTTCCAAGCCTGCTGTTGTCACGTGTGCATCCACAGCCACACCCCTGGATGAGCAATAATGGAGTTTTATTTGCCATGAGCACAACCCTTGGAGGCATCACCTGGGGTCTCCTCTGATATGGTTGGTCAAGCTTGCTCAGGCCATGTCCAAAATCCTGCTCTGAGGGGAGCTGTGTGTTTAGGCCAGCCTGGGGAGGCCCCCAGGGTGCTGTGTGTCCCACCAGCCCTCCCACCCCAACAGGCTCCTGGTCACCCTCCATCCCCTGGGACACGCACATCCCACAGGGAATGTTGGATTCCCCTACACCAAACAGCCCCATAACCCCAGAAACCCCTCCCAGTGCTCTGGGAAGCAGAGCTGTGACTCCCCGTGCTGGATTAGGCCCAAAGTCAGTAAAACTAAAATTACAAACGTAAAATAACTACTTACTGGCACAGCATGGATGTTTTCACACATTCCCTCCTATTCAATGGGCTTTTCCGAAGACACTAATGTAACAGAATATGCTTGAACATATGGCAGAATTAACAATTGATCCAGCTTCTGAAGGTGATAGAACATTTTATTCTGTGTGCTACATGTCTGTGTGGGTCATTCCATGTGTGCCTGGGTCGTGAAGTGAAGTGCAGCCCCTCAGGGGGGGCTGGAGATTCATTCATTTTTCAATCTCATTTACACCAAGGGGTGTCTGTGCCTCACCAGCATCCCCATACCTCCTTTAGGTGTCATTTAAACTCCAGAATAATTTTGATTTACAAACCATTGCAACTCCTCATTGTGGTCTCTCTGCCACAGCTGCATTGGTTCAACCTTGGGGTTTCTATTGTGTTTTTCTGCGGTTTCAGGAGAGCTCCCAGTCAGCAAAAAGAGCTCTCCCTTAATTTGGCCTGTTGTGATAAACAGCCCTCCTGATTACCTATGATTCCTGTGGTATAATTTTCAGATTACTTGGCTCTCCTGGGTTCTGGTTGTGGAAAGATGCTTCTGGCTGGGCATGACATCATCTGAGCTCCCAAACTATCCCAGCCTTAATTGCCTGCAGGTATAAATTCCATGTGTTGCACTCTTTGAGTGGATTCCTCCAGCTGACAGAGGCTCAGAAGTATAGAGAACCCAGTTCATACTAGAAAAGACAAAGGAGGAGATAGAAAAATAGATTAATAAATGTAAGAGCAGGTCCTGGTGTCTGTAGTTGCTGTAAGAGCAACCTTGGAGAAGTGCTGTTTTTTCTAACTTCTTTCCTGGCAGAAAGTGTCCCTTTCAGAAGAAAATTATTTTATATATATATATATATATATATATATATATATATATATATATATATATAAAAACTGGAATAAATTGTACCAGGAAGTAGTTAGCCAAGTTGATGTGTTTGCCCAAAATAAAAGTGCTGTTTAATAAATAACAGGAGCAGCTGGACTGACATTTGCTGCATAACAAGTGTCACTCTTGACTTATGCTAAATGCTTTAGCAGAGTGTTTCCTGGCTTCATTTATTTCTGCTTAGTCAGGGGGGGTTTAATCCTGAACAGTGTATTTAAATCACTCTTGCCATTCAACTTCTTCCAGATCAAAAAAATACCCCCGTTTAAAAATAATGCACTGGATTGATGGAAATGTAATTGCAGGAGGCCTGGAAGAAATACACAACTTGGCAACTCTTCCCCAAGCCCTTTGTTGTTTCAGAGTTTAGCAGTTAAGAACAACACAAATACATTTTGTTTGTAGTGGGTCACAGGTTCAAAGAGACTTTGAAAAAATAGGCTGGGGATAATTGGGTTATCAGATGCAGACACTGCAGGGAATTGAGCATTATCTCTGCCCAGTGCTGGGGCTCCTGGGCCACTTCCTCCCCTGGCCAGCTCAGCCTGGCCCAGCCCAGGTGCTCAGGGGGATTTCACTGCTGGCCACCCAAGCTCTCCCTCCTGCCCCCTGCAGCAGGGTGGTTTTAGGAGCCATGGCCCTGCTGATCACACCTGGCCTTGCCCACTGCCCACTGCCCCAGCTGGCCCTGGCTCCCAGGGATGCTCCCCTGGCCCTCCACTGCTGCTCCTCCTTTCTGTCAGACAGCATCTAGCCAAGCTATTGACTTGCACTTTGACACTGCCACTGCTACTGCCTCTGACTGCGCTGTCAATCCACAAAACCTCCCTCAAACAGCAGGGAAACCTGAAATTGTTTAACTTGCTTCTGCATAAGCTTTTTCTGCCCAGAGCTTGCTGTTGTGGTGGAGGTCTGAGGGCACACTTTGTGTTCTATACAGCCAGGGAGAGTGCACTAAGAAATTGCAATTAATTCGCTGTTTGTTGAGATTTTAAAGGGTTTAAGCATAAGCAGATAATATATACTTATCTAAAAGTGTTCTTGGTTAATGGTGACAGGACAATACATTGTTTTACTCAGGAAATTGGACATATTTTGAATCTGTCACTTCCTGCTGCATGGCAGGAGCTCCTTGGTGTGAGAACACTCGCAGTTTGTGTTGTTTGAAGAAAAGAGCCCTGCCATTAGCATGTTTGGTCTCCAATTAATGAATTATCAGTGCCCTATGTAAGGGGCAGGTGCTGCTCCTTGAGGAATAGGTTCAGCCTCTGGGGGAAGAACTTTTTCCAATATCCAACCTAAACCTCAAGAGATAAAAATCCACCAATGCCCTGAATTCATCTGTGCTTTCAAAGTACAGCCAGGGACATGCTCACAACTGAGGAAAATCATATTCCAGGGAAGTTTTGCTTCTCAGATTAAAACATTGGGGAATCCTGCTGTTTGAATCTTTCACTGTTGGTTTGAAGCAGTTCTTTGAATACTTCATTTTCATGTTTGGAATCATGTTCAAACAGATGAAACCAGCGCTTTAAATCAATTAATCTTCGGTATTTCAGCTCAATACTGAGAATTTATTGGCATCTCCTTCCTTCCTCTCCATACTGGGTGTTTAATGTGAGCTTGCTTGTTATGCCTACTCTGTAAATTAGCATTATCCCCCCTATATCTGCTTGTTTCTGAAGAATTATTACACAAAGCCTCATTTTAAGGAGGTCAGACCCCTGCATGATGATTTGTTGTTCATGAATCTACTTTGTGCCAGTTTGTGTGTGCATGTGCAATCAGAAGTGACTTGGAGTGAGTGAGATAATAATCATCTGCTGCTGATATGAAGACTTCCTCTATTCCACTACCATGAATCAGGCTGATTCCAAGTGAATGAGATTTTAATCACCTGTCACTGCCGCCAGCACTTTCTCTATATTTATGATAATTTTTTTTTGTCTTTTTATTGAAATCAGTGTTGACTGAATCAAGTAATCCTGATTAGCAATCTCACTGTATGCAGTCAAGAGTGAAATGCATCAGAGCATTATTGGTACACTGAACATGCTGAAATTGGAAAAAAAAAGGGCAGCCTAAGTGTGCTGGGCTGTTGGCTTGGCTGGAGGTGGGTGAGGGCTGCAAGGTGTGAGATCTTTCTAATTGCTCTCCAGACTGGCAGGGTTTTGGGGCTGGGGCTGGGGAAGTGGTGCCAGAACCCCTGAGAAGCTCTGCTTTTAGTTACCCCTCTCGAATCTCAGCTGCAGGGAGCTGAGTGAGGTCATCAGGGTGGCATGCATGGAAATCAGGGCCACTCAGGGCAGCCTTCCCAGGAGGAGGGGCTCTATTTTTCCAAGTTTCGTATATTAAATCAACAAATAAATAAATCTAAGCAAGGGGAACAATATAACATTCAAACCCTGGGATTTGACCCACAGTTTTGCTGAGTCACAATTATTTAGAGTCATAGAATGACTCTAAATAGAATAAATAGACTCTAAATAGAATGGTGACGGTTAATTTATCTTTAGTTATTTACAGTTATCTTTATACATTTAGGATTATTTCTCGTTCTGCAAGTTCATGTTTTTTACGTCCCATGATTTTGTTGCTACGTGGTGTAGGAACCTTCACCTCTTTAATGGTGTGTGACAGGTGAAAAATAAGCGCTGTGAAAGCCCTTTTTAGTCTTAAAAAGAGTTTGATGGATCCTTTAGTGGCACTGTCAGGTCTGCAGCAGCTCCTGAGGTGTCCCCACCCTGCTGGGATGGGCAGGAGGGGACCCTGCTGGGGCTCCGTGCCAAAGGCAACAGGGTGGGAGTCTCTGGAAACCCCAAAAAGGGCAGTGAAACCCTAAAAAGGGCAGTGAATCCCCTGTGTGGGGTTTCCTGAAGGAAGACACGGATGGAAATATCCTGCTGGCTGTAATTCTCAGTCTAACTGTGCTGCAATTAGAAATCTCAATATTCAATCCAGCCCTCAAATCATATTTTGCTGCATTACAGAGTTACATCCAGGCTAAGAAATTACATTTCTAATGGTATGGTAAGTGCAGGAGTTTTGGACAGGAAAATAGTGCTCCCTGATGTCTGCCCAGGCTCTTCCCTCAGCAGGGCTGGAGCCCAGGCTTCTCTGTTTATTTATTCCTTACACTGGGTTTTTCTGCTTCCTGCTGTTTCTTCCCTTCATTTTGTCCAACTGTGTTCTCTCTTTTCTTCTCATAATTTCTTATTTTTGAATGCACTTTTAAAAAAGCTCTTACGAAGCACCTGCCAGCCCAGCAGCTCTGCTCCATGTGTGACCCCCCTGACCTTGGCTCTGTCCAGACTCCCTCATTCTCCAGTTCTTCTTCTGCCCAGAATTCCTCTGATTCAGTATTTTTCCATCCATTCACTTCCTCAACTCTGGGTTTGTTATCTTTGTTCCACTGTTAACATTGTAGCAGATTTTTGACTTTCCACCACCTCGCTCACCCGATATTTTTTCATTCTCACCTGGTCAGCCATAGGCTCTCCTAAGGATTGTTTTCTTTCCTTAGGCCTAGCAATTTTACCTCCTGTGCTGTGCTGACTCTTGTCCTTTTCTCCCTTGCTGTTCACCCAGTTCTGCCTGGGTTTGGCCCCCTTTCCTCCCCTCTGTGTGTGTCCTTCCTCCCCCCGAGAGCCTCAGCTCCCAGCCTTCAGATGAGTCCCAGCTCTGCCCCTGCCCTGTTTTCCCTTCAGACCCACCTCGGGGTCTCTTTGGGATCTCTCTTCCTGAAGGGATCCAAATGTGAGCAAAAGCCAACATCAGCTTCCAAAGTTTGGGGTGAGGCCAGGGCTGCCAGGCCTGGGCTCTGTCACTTGTGTCACCGTGCCAGAGCTGCCTTTGAGTGTATCACCTTCAGGACACAGACAAACCCTCCTCCCTTCATCCCAGCTTTATTTCCTTTCCTTCCAGTAAAGGGAGGAGTTCTCATCCCGGGTGTCAGGCTTGCAGCATCCTCCCTCCCCATCCTTCCCCCCATTTTCCTCTGCTGCTCAGAAGGCAGCAGGGACCTCATCTCCCCTTCTGCTCTGACCACAGGAGCCACTGAGGCTCTGCCCTGCCCCTGGTGTGGAATACAAATGTTCTCACAGCCTCCCCAGTTTGCTCACCACATTTATCCCTCCTGAGTGTTTGCCTTGCCTTCCCCTCTGCCTGTCAGCAGGTTCCAGCACGATGCAGATCAAGGGAAACCAGCCAGGGCACAGGAGGGGCCTCCTCATTATCCCCATGGTGTGAGAAGGAATAATTTGGTCTGGAAGCAGAGGCTGGGGATGCCTGCCCTGGAGTGTGGCTCTGTCTCTGGCACATGGGAAAACAGGAACTGGGAGGGTTGGGGTTCCATGGACCTGCAGGAAGGGGAGTTCTTGAGAGCTGCTGCTGGAAGGGAGGGGAATCTCAGCATCCCAGAATGGTTTGGGTGAGATGGGACCTTAAATCCCCCCCAGTGCCACCCCAGCCATGGCAGGGACACCTCCCACTGTCCCAGGTGCTCCCAGCCCCAGGGTCCAGCCTGGCCTCGGGCACTGCCAGGGGTGGGACAGCCACAGCTGCTCTGATCAGCCTTGTTCCCAAAAAATCCAGGATACCTGGAGCCTGCTATGCTTTCTGCCCACTCTCTCCTGTCTTCTGTGCTCCTTCTCCTCTGCCACCTCCATGAACTGCTGGTGCTGCTCATTAGCTCTCCATCTTAATCGTATTTTTTGACATTTTTGGTCAGGGTCTGCCTTCACTGGGAGCTCTTTTCAGAGCTCAGACCATAAAACCCTTATCCTTACCAACCTTTCCGATCTTCCCAAAAATCCATCACTGCTGATGGACACAGCTGCTGTCCCACAATCCTGCAAATGGATCCCAGCATTTACACCAACCTTAATGGATCCCAGCATTTACACCAACCTTTCCACACAATCAGAGAGCCCTGGAGTGGTTGGGTTGGCTCAGTTACAAATGGGTTAGAGGGACCTTGCAGACCACGCTGGTCCAGCCACAGCTGGGACACTCTCCACAGCTGGGACACCTTCCACAGCTGGGACATCCTCCATAGCTGGGACACCCTCCACAGCTGGGACATCCTCCACAGCTGGGACACCCTCCACAGCTGGGACATCCTCCACAGCTGGGACACCCTCCACAGCTGGGACACCCTCCACAGCTGGGACACCCTCCACAGCTGGGACATTCTCCACAGCTGGGACATCCTCCACTGCCCCAGGTGCTGCCTCTTGCCACCCAGCCCTGGCACACACCCAGCCACAGCCCCGTGCCCCCTGGGCCTGTTTGAGGGGTTTGAGGGGTTTTAGGGGTTTTAGGAGCTCCTCTCCTCTGGGGCTGCTCCCAGCCTGGCCAATGCCACCCAGGGCATTGTAGGGATTTGCACAGCTCTGTGGATGTGGCATCTGGGGACATGGGTTAGCTGTGGCCTTGGCAGTGTCAGGTTTGTATTTGGGCTTGTTGGTCCTTTCCAACCTCAATGATTCAGTGAGTTTATGATTTTCCTGTATATTTTTCTGTATTTTTGTTTTCTCTCCCTCTGCTGTAACACACACTCACCTCACCATGAAGCCTCTGCTGCTTTGGCTTCCTTCAGATATTTCTTGCAGACCCCCCTCATTTGTCACTGAGCCAACCCAACACCTGCTTTGCTGTTTGCATCCATCACCAAGAATCAACTTTTTCACCTTTTGCTAATTTTCCTACCATCACCACACTTCATTATTTCCAAACCAGCCATTGGCTGCACGTCCAATTTACTAAATAATGCATATGGCATTCATGTCCACACTGGCCATGCACTATACATTACCTTTTAATAGCCCTTTGTACCTACATTTTTTTACTAACTCCTACAAAAAAAGTAAAACTTCCTCATTTTGAAGGGTTGTTGTGACCCCAGAGAGAATTTCAGGCACTAAGGAGCACTGATAAACCCTACTTCAAACCCAAACCACAAAATTTGGCTGAAAAAGACACACATAGAAACGAAACAATGAATTATTTGATTTCTACAGAGCTCACACCAGTGGCAGCAGAGCTCCTGCTTTGCTTTCTGGATTTGTGCTGCTGGTGGAGTGCTGGTGACTGGCCCTGAAGGCTGTAACTGGGGCAGATCCCCAGTGTCAAATCAGTTCTAGTTATTTCTGAATTGTCATTAATCTTTTTCCTTTCCTCATTTGCTAATGGGCCTAGTTCCTCTCGGCTGCTTCTCTTTAGCACACAAACAATTAGAGGCAGAGAACACCCTTAAGGTGGCAGAGACAAGCACTTAAAATTAAAGGTGCTGTAAAACAGGGTAACCCCTGCAAGCTTTGGTTGGGCTCCCTGTGCATATCCATGAGGATCTGGGGTTGTGTTCCATAATCAGAAACAGGACTTTCCCCCCACACAATCCCCACCTCATTCAGCTCTGCCCTGCATTTCCCCCTCATTGTTCAGTGTGTGGTCCTCATGCTTTAGTTATTGAGTGTTATTCAAGCCTTGCCTCAAAAAAATCCACCCAGAACTTCTGCCTGAGCCATCTCAGAGAGCTCCTCACCTCTGTGGGTGTGCAGCAGTGTCCTGGCCACAGGAATATCCCAGCTCTGGAAATGGGAAATAGAGCCACTGGGGAAGGGGGAATTCAGCAGGGAAGTCTCTCTGTAGCTGCAGCACAGGAGAAGTTGAGGGTCAGGTTTTCAGAGCCTGTGCAGGACACATGGACATTACAGACAATGTGATTTTGTGCAGTGTACACACATTAGCTACACAAATGGGCTTTTCCTCTGTCCTAACCCCAGCTGTCCTTGACTTCAGTTGTGGCAAAATGCACAAATCCTAGTGTGGGGTAAAGGCAGGCCCTGGGCAATGAGCCCTGCATGAATTGTGTGAGTGAATCACCCTGAATTATCCCCTGTGCAGTGCTGGGGTGAGCAGGGCTGCCCAGAGGGGCAGGGAAGGTGGCATGCAGAGATGCTGGTTCCTGTAGCCTTTTTCTCTCCAGCTCCTGACTTACCCTTTTCACAATTTTTTTGCATTGTCAATGAGTTTTGAGAGGGGTGATTACAAAGAATCTGTAATTAATCATTAATTTAATTTCTATGAGGAACAAGCTGGTAAAGAAAAGTTCAGCTCCGTAATCACAAAATCTACAAGAGTGTGTAAAATAAGGCACTTCATGAAACTTTCTGCATCCTTAAGAAAGCCCTAGAAATTATTTTCCTCTGCCCAGGGGATACCCAGAGCTTGAAATATTTAAATGCACTGTGGAGACATTATCAAAGTTAGCTGTGGGCTCCTAATAAAGAAGAGATCCCTAAATTTTACCAGGTATTTCTTTGTTCATGGCAGGGGAGTGATAAGGCTGGGGAACCTCATATCCTGTCTGAAACAGGAGTGGGAGAGCCCAGTGGGAACACATTCCTCTGCTCTGACTCCCAGGGAAACTCTCCCAGCTAATTAATGAGTTCCTCCCTCCTTTAGGGTACACTGAAGGTGCTCTGGCACCTTGTTCTTTACTCTGAGTGCTCAGGAGGAACAGGAAAGACAGCACAAGGGCTGCCAGACATCCTTTAAGGAAGGATCAATGCTGCAAAATAGTTCTTTTCATGAAGTTGGAAAAGAAGATGGAGAGAAATCGAGCCTGGATTTGGGATAAGGATAACAAAAAAAAAAAGCAGAGGGGACATGAGGAGAAGCAGAGGGGAGAGGCAGCAAAGTTACAACCAGTGAAAAGACCAAAAAGTGCACAGAAAGAGAGCAAGAAATGTGAATTGGAGTGGTTCCCACCCAAAAGCTCCTGGGCCATCTCCCCTGCCCCTCTGCTCAGGGCCCTGCTCCAAGCAGGTGGCACCAATGTCACACAGGGCCAGCAGAACCAAAGAGAGCTCAGAGGGTCTCCAGCCCTGGGAGCTCACCAGGAAACCATGAATTCTGAGATAGACAGAGGAAAAAAAAAATAAATGCAAGGAAGTTGCTGAAGTTATTAAAAGATAAGATTTATGGGCGAGTTCATTTCAGTTGGTTGGCTCTCCAATCAACTACCACTGCTAATTGGATTAGTTGCCAAAATAAGCTAAGAATAGAACCTTCTCTTTCCTTATTGTTAAAGCTTTCCAGGGAAAAAGTCCTTGAGGACAAAAATTAAATCTTTATTTCTAGCAACACAAAATTGCCCTCTGTAAAAAGGAAGAACCTTTAGCACTTGGCTGTTCCTCCTGTCCTGCAGAGCTCCTGCAGCCCCAGAGTGCCAGGACAGGGAACATTCTTGTTCCTCTCCACATCAAGTGGTTGGTGGCAGATGCCAGAGCATTGTTCCTCCTGATTTTGTCAGTCTTTCTTGTCCTTTCTCGAGGAATTTCCTCGCTGCATTTTCCACAGCTGACTGAGGGCTCTCAGGGAACGTAAACACTTCTGACAGAATGGAACAAGCCTGGAGAAAGCCTTGGGTAATTTCAGAGTGCCCCTTAACACAGAGAGCCCTCAGCATCCATCCCCCACCACGGATTTCTCCCCCCTGAAGCCAGCACAACTCTTTCCAAAACAGCTCTCTGAGAAGGGAATCTGCTCCTCTTTCATTGCTGCACCAAAGTGCAGACACAAAATAACCTGGAAATAAGTTATTTGTATAACACAGGCTTGTGTGCTCTGTGCTGGATCCTTCTGCCCCTGGAAAAAGAGCAGATCCATGGGAATTATTAATATCATTGTTCCTGATATTTATTTTTTGCATTTTTTATTATTATTTTTGTATTTAATCAGCCTGTAGTAAGTGTTCAGACTACACTTTGCTGTAGCCCGTGGGATATGAACTTCTATATAAGAAACTCATCACAGTCCTTATTTTGCAACTTAAATAAGCAGATTATGGAAAAAGGCTGGCAGAGCTGGGGGGGCTCACCTGGAGAGGAGAAGGACCCAGGGAGAGCTCAGAGCCCCTGGCAGGGCCTGAAGGGGCTCCAGGAGAGCTGGAGAGGGACTGGGGACAAGGATGGAGGGACAGGAGCCAGGGAATGGCTGCCAGTGCCAGAGGGCAGGGCTGGATGGGAGATTGGGAATTGGGAATTGTTCCCTGGCAGGGTGGGCAGCCCTGGCACAGGTGCCCAGAGCAGCTGGGGCTGCCCCTGCATCCCTGGCAGTGCCCAAGGCCAGGCTGGACACTGGGGCTGGGAGCACCTGGGACAGTGGGAGGTGTCCCTGCCATGGCTGGGGTGGCACTGGGGGGGATTTGGGGTCCCTTCCCACCCAAACCATTCTGGGATTCTCTGCAGATCTGTTCTACAGCAATTATCACCTCCCATGTCTAAAGGCATGGTTAATTAATTGAGATTCTACATTCCAGTTTCAGCTTTTGATTTTTATTTTTATTTCAACGAAGGAAAACCCCTGTAACTTAGAGGGGGAGATGTTCTGATGTCCTTTGCAGTAGAGGATGAGGCTAAAGCATGTCCTGGAACCACAGCCTGGTGCTGTCTGTGGAGCTGATGGCTGGAGGACTCTGATCATTTGTAGGAATGTGAAATAAATTCATGGCCTTGCACTGAGGACAAAATGAATCCATTTGTTTTGCCCACTGTGGTGCAGAGCCCTCTTCCAGGACCAGTGGTTCCTGTGCTGTTGGTGAATGGTGGCAACCCTGAGCTCTAAGCAAAATGAAAAATGCCTGCAGGTAGTGCACACATTCCATACATTTCCCATCTGTTTTTGTGAAAGGAAACCACATTTCCTAGAAACAGGGAACTCACTTCGAAGCGCAAACAAGCGAGAATAAAGCACCTTTCTAAAAACCCCTCCTTTAAAGACGGGCCAAGTTTTAATTCTGTTTAATAAAAACACTGGGTTTGAGTGATTATTTTGGGCGTCTTTTGAAGGCTGGTGAGAAAAGCCCATGGAAATCTCCTGGTGCAGCCCAGCCATGCCCACCTGGGAGAGCACCCGGCCCAAATCAGAGCAGGGGGGCGGCAGGGACCCCAAATTGCAAATTGTATCTCATGGCTGTCATCAAACCATTATCAGCTTCTCCACCGAGATACCGAGAGCCATTTATCTGTCCCAGAAATCCTGCCCGGGATTAGGTGCCAACATTCCCACCTGTTCCCCACCCATCTGCTGAATTTCCTCATCCCTTAAACGCGGCCTCGTGGAGATGTTTGAGTGGTTTGGGTTTGAAACTTTTCATCACCGAAATTTTCGCCCACGGAACGTGCACGTTTCTGGGTTGTTGATGGGAAATTTCATATCCAGCTGAGCAAGAGAGGAAAATACCGTAAAGACAGTTTATTTGCACTCATCTGAATAGAAGTATTTGAATTAATTCAATGTATTTAGGACCATGGAATGTGCTGTGTTGGAAGGGACCCGTCAGGATCATGGAGTTCCAACTCGTGGGGCTGCTCAGGACACCCCAACAGTCCCACCCTGTGCCTGAGGGCGCTGTCTAAACACAAATTGGAATGTCCAAACACAAGTTTGAAGCTGTTCTGGGAAATCAGAGGCACTGCAATTCCCCCAGAGAGGTCAGGGGCCTTCCTGGAAAGTCTTGAGAGGAACTGATGGTGTCTGACAGACAAAACTGCTCCTCGTGCCCAACCCACAACGTCAAAGCCAAAGTACAGATTAAAGAACTTGGATTAGTTATCCAGCATGCATCTCCTCAGGTAAAACATCCAGCTTTTTGATATCTATTGGATATTAGAGCTGCCTCACGGGGGGATCAACCATCAAATATTCCAGCTGTGGGACCTGTGGGCACCCAGCAGAGGCCTTTGGTGGAGGAAACCCTTCTGCATCTGCTCAGAGATGACCCCAAAAACCCCAACTGGGACACATTTGCAGCTGAACCTGATGCAGCTGTGTGGAACGGGGCTTATTATTGGGAAAGTTTGGGGAGAAACCCCGAATGTCATGCAGCTCTACTAATATTAGCTTTAGCAACTCACAATTATAATGACTAATTGGAGCCATCACTCATTGCTATTGAGTTCCCAGGTGAAAACTATGGACCAGAACCCCCATTAGCATAAATTAGCATTGGAAAGTCAATTAAGTTACACTGATTTTACACTAGTTTTACTGTCTTTCATAAGGCGGAGAGGAAAAAAAAAAGCCCATTTCTGACTTCAATTACCCTTTTTTTTCCCCTCCAAAGCAAATTTTTGGTCACATTTCTTCAGAAGTCTCCAAAACCAGACCTGTCTTCACCTGGAATGGAGCCCTGTGGCTTGGCTGGGCAGAGCAGGCCTGCTCAGCTATTTTCTTGTTCTCAAGGTGATTTGAGTGAGCTGGATTGTTGCTTCTCCTCAGTGCAGGATTCAGAGTGGATAAATGAGATTTTTCTATGAAATATCTCTTCCAGGCGTCTTGGTCCCATTCCCATCATGAGTGGAGAAGCTTTTTCTCCTCTCTTCTGGGGAGAAAGGGGAGATAAGAAAGGAAAAGGTAAAAATAACAATGAGAAGACATTCCCTGATTTAAGGAAAAGACCCCATGATAATTTGCATTATACTTATAAATGAGTGTGTGAATGGCTGAATACAGAGCTTGAAAACAGCAGTATTTTT
>NW_027269282.1:13345000-13352500 GCF_023055355.1 Agelaius tricolor | reverse complement strand
CCAATGTTACAGTGAGCAACTCCTCTTGAAGCAGAGCTTCCCCAGTGGAGCTTTGCTTTGAGGCACTGGATGCACTCTGGTTTTCTTTAATGACTCCCAGTGATGGTGTGAGCAGCACACACAATAATAATTCAATTATTTTCTCGTTTATTTGACCTGCTGTTATGTCTGTGGTCAGGGTATAAGGAGCTGGACATGCAAAAACTCCAGGTATCTCTGTGGATGGATGGACTAACACCAATTTCTTTCACGTGCTCAGAGTTGGCTTCTTCTAAAGAGTTCTCACAAATGAGTATCACTTGTGTTGCCTAGAAGTTTACAGAAACAGCCCCAAAATCCCAGAAAACCTGCAGTAAAGTGCCCTAGTGGATGGCAAATGATAGCTGTCCAGCAGTCCTCCAGTATCTCCTTTTATCAGTACCCAGCACCTCATTTTATTAAAGATTATGAGTCAGCAAAGTCAGTCCTGGTGTTTTCAATTCATTTAAATTTCTTAACTTTGACATCAAAAAGATTCTGTTCTTACAAAGGATAGGGATAGTCAAAGGTGGAGAGGACTAAATCAGTCAGGCTAAATATCCTCTGGACCTGGAGCTCTACCAACAGGATTAGCATCAAATAACAAAAGTGGATGTTTTATACTCTGGGCAATTCATGGCGGGAGAAAAGCCAATAATGAATTTAAATGCTAGAATGGGATTTTTTCTTTTTTTTTTTTTTTTTTTTTCCTGGTGGCTGTTCCTGACTGCAGGTACTGGCTGGAGGGCTGGAGGGCAGGGCAGTGCCTTCTCTTCAGAGCTGTCCTGCTGGGAGCCAGGCAATCTCCCTCCTGCCCTGCTCTCCCACCACCAGCAGCGTGGAGCATGGAATCACAGAGCAAGGAGTCACAGGCAATGAGAGAGAGAAGCACAACAGGCAGAGAAGGATCAAAACTGGTTTTCTAACTCAGAGCTCACGTATTAGGGACACATCGTGCTGCTTGCTGGAACCGAAATCACAATTTCTTGATATTTAATTTTCTTTGGCTTTTAGCAGAGAGTTGTGGAAAACCCTGACGCTGCGAGTCTCTTATGGCTAAATTATGTGTTCAGAGTTAGCTGGAGTATAGATTTAGTCCTGCTGCTGTTGCTCAGAGTCCATTGTAAGATAATTTGTCCCACTCAATTAGACTAAGTTGTCATGTGAGAAGTGCTGAGCTCAGAGCACCAAAGTTCCCTGGCTCAGAGCTGGCAGAGGGCTGGAGCCTCCCAGCCCCCAGGTACAGCAGGGCTGGACATCCTCAGGGCCCTGGCGTGGGCATCTCTGCTTCCCTCCGTGCCCCAGAGGGGAGGCTGGGTGCTTGCAGCCAACACCATCCCCATCTCCCGATGCTGAGAGGGGGAAATCACCTGGAGAGGTTGTGAGTTCAATCTCTGTATGGGCCATTTGCTTAAGAGCTGGGCTCGATGATCCTTGTGGGTCCCTTCCAGCTCAGAATAATCTGTGTCTCTGTGAAATATGGTCAGGAACATGAGGTGGGAAGTTAAACACAGACTGTTTCAGCCTTGATGTTGTCTGTTGTAACCTGAATTTTATCCCCTTTACGGACACAAGATCTGAGAAGGCTTTATCTGGGTGGTGATTCCTGGTGTCCAGGAGCCTTCCAAGGGATTGTTCATTGGGATTGTTGAGTGAAGAAGACTCACCTGCACCTCCTTCTGTTCATGTACTGCTCAAGTTAGGGAATATTTACTGTCTGAGGGAGGAGGAAGGAAGGAGTCAGCCCTCCAGTTGGGTCCTGCTGATGAGTCTCAAACAGCATTTCTCTGTCTATTCCTGCCACATATTTTCTGTGTCACCCTGGACGTGTCACAGCCAGTTTTTCAGCGTGGCAGAATCCTTCCCTGCCTAGCTCCATGTGCAAGAGCCACCTGGAGTTTTAATTGTGGGAGTGCTGAGTGCTCACCTGGAGTCTGCTATGGGCAGGCCTGTGCTATCAAACACCTCTGTTTGTGCAGGGCAGCTGGGAGGGGGGACAGGGGAAAAAGGGGAAAATACAGAATATAACCCAGAAAAGACTTTAAGGATATTCAGATGGAGTGCAGAGGGCCATGTATGGATAAACTGAGCTGGTGGTGCAGGGGTGCAGGCCCGGCCCAGAGGGGTCCATCCCAGGGTGGGGGTCAGTCCCAAATCCCACAGGGGTGGGGTCAGTCCCAAATCCCACTGGGGTGGGGTCAGTCTCAAATCCCACTGGGGTGGGGGTCAGTCCCATATCTCAGTGAGGTGGAGTCAGTCCCAAATCCCACTGGGGTTTGTCCCATATCTCAGTGAGGTTGGGGTCAGTCCCAGTCCCAGCAGGGTGGGGGTCAGTCCCATATCTCAGTGAGGTTGGGGTCAGTCCCAATCCCAGCAGGGTGGTCAGAAGGACGTCCAGCCCAGCAGGGCTAGTTTCAGTCTCTCTGTGCTTCACCCCAGCTGAAACCCAGTGACACAGAGCTGATTTCACCTCCTGGAAGGGCAGCACTGTTAATGCTGAAATGCTTAAATGTGATGGGCAAAGTGTCTGTGAGGAGGTTGTTGAGACATTGACTTAATAAATTGCAAGGTTAGGAAGATGTGCCCTGTGGAAGTCATGGTGCTCCATATTTTTCAGGGAATATAAATGTGTGAGGTAATGTTAATCATCATTCTCCATCCTGGACACGGAGCAGGACAGCTCTTCTACATATGAGAAAGTGATAAAATAGAATCATATCATTTAATACTTATAAATCAATACTCCGTGGAGCTTCTGCAAGCATTTGTTACCTTGTGGGCAGTTGACAACGAGAATTTCTTTAGTGTAAAGTCTTTAATTTGCAGATATACGTTATTGAAAGGAGCAATGAAAAACTTGTATTTATTTTGGGACGTTTACAAATTGATGTGCAATTCCATTTCGAATGAGAGCACAGATCAATGATTTTATCCTCCAACCACTATAATCATAATTTGCCAGTTGTTTAGTTGGAGGGAGTTTTTAAATTTAAAAAAAAAAAGATAATAATTACACCACCAACAAGACTGATTAATTAATTAGGCCTCGCTGCAATATTTAGATGTACCAACTTTCAAAGTGTCCAGGATGAAGCTAAATTACTTGGCTGTTGTTCTGGCGTGGCATTTATGGTAATTTGTCAAGCCTATATGCAGTAATGGATTGACTCATATAACGAAGGCTATAATTGCAGCTGTTAGGTAGGGCCTTCTTTATCTCAGCCTGTCTCAGCCCCCATTCCTGCATGATTTCTTGCTGTGCCAAAGCCATGTGTGTCTTGTTTTGTTTTAATACATTACTGACCCAGGGTCTCAGGTTACTGGGGTTCCTGTCATACATTTAGTTCCACTCTCATAAAGCACTGCACAAAAAATGCTGGAACAAGGTAACAATCATTGCTCAATATACTAAGTATAAATGTCAGAGTGTAAAACTTGTCTGCAGGAGAAGGGTGGAGGGGGAGATAATAATTGAAAATAGGGCACTCTGAGCTCTAACAGCGAGGCTGTGAGTTATAAGGGCCGCTATGGCACCATGCAATACATCTGATATGTCTTGTTTATCATTAAAAGCATGATATCAACCATCTGTTTATTACATATATTATGCTATATCATCATGTTTTGTTCCAGTGGCTAAAAACGCCCTTGCAGACGTTACCAGGTTGTGTTCTCTGCCATACAGCACCTCCCCACTGTGGAACAGAAGCACACATTTCACAGAACAAAGCATTTCTTTAGTTCTTTAGTACTTTTAAACTCTCTTCTTCTGTGATTCTCTCTTTGCCCTGACAGGCCACTTACTCACTTTGAAAAGTGTCTGAGCGTGACAACAGATGTTTCACAAACTTATCTTTTAATAACTTACATAATTGAAGAAGTTAACAGGTTGTTCACTTAATAGGGATCATTTATACCGGATTTTTAAAATAACTTGCTGGAAGGGGGAAAAAAACACTCTTGGCTAATATGAAGCATATTTTGCATTTATTATGGGAAAAAAAATTTCAGGTAGGAGGTGAGGAGACAATTTGGGAATTTTCGTTAGCTGAAAAACTGCATATTAAACATGAATTGTGATTTTCCATCTGGCCCTACTGGTTAGGAAGCTGCAGTTGGGCATGATCTTCACTGTCAATCAAGGGTCCCCAACTGCGAGATGCAAACCTCATGACGAAGCCCACCCCAACTCATTAAACCAAAGCAAACTGTATGAAGTGCGCCGCTGTGTGATTTTAATATTTGGTGCATGTGACAGGATCATTTTAGTGATTTGCAGGATTTATCTCCTCTTAAAAGTACTGCCTAAGGCTACTCTAATTGGTAGGAAAGCAAATTCCCCCTTCTCCTCCTGTCACTCTTTGTTTTATTTACTGAGAACTGCCGAAACCTATTTACACAATAATGAGGATAAATCACCGTGATGCTTTCAACACAAAGAGAAATGTTGCGTGAGTTGAAAGCTGTACAATTAAAACTAAATTCAAAATATTTCTGAAGTAGTGCCTACAGTTAGTGGTCGTGAAATAAAATTAAGACAAACGATGGGAGCAGACGTTGCCGATAGAACGGCTGAAATCGAAATTCTTGAGGCATCTTTTATGACGGACAATTTCATTCAAGATTGCAATTAAGTAAATGTGTGTAAGATGCTGACAGTAGCCCAGATGTTCCTCCTCAAAACGTGCACGTCTTTTCCATTTTTCCCATGGATGTGGAGCTCAGCTGCTTCCACCACCGTTGCCTTTTCCACGGGGCTCCCACCAGCAGCTCATGCATCACACCAGGGGTGGGTGCTCCAGGCTGGGAGGACGTGGAGCTCTCCTCTGTGTGGCCGAGAGGTTGCACCTCATCCACTCTTGGATCCTGGAGAAGTTACTTGAGAGGAGACAGAACCTCCAAGCTGAGAACAGCCCAGGCCAACAATCCAGGTGAAGGCTGAGAATGCAACAGCTGATGCTGGTGGCCACGGTGCTCCCGAGGATCTCAGCACAGCCCAGAGCTGACTGAGATATTCCAGATGAAGATTTCCCTTGGCTGGATTTCATGGAGGAGAACAAGCTGCTGGGGCTGTTCCAGCAGAGTCAATGATGAACCCTGACTCTGTGATGCTTGCTTGAAGGCTGCCACTGGAACAACTGGATCTGTGGACACCACCTCACACTGGGCTGCTCAGATGCTGATGCATTTTACTGAGGAGCAGGACAGCCCTGAACTGCTTACAAAGCTCACTTTGGGGGCTGGAACCAGATGACCTTCAAAGCCCACTTCCAACTCAAGCCATTCTATGATTTTATGTATCACTACCATGAGGTGTTTAATATGTTTTTTCTTTATAGAAATAACAATTAAAAATTAAATTCAGATATGCACGTGGAGAAGATCTTTACTCGCTTTTGATTTTTATTCCATACTGTAACTACCAGATGTAAGGCAAAACCAACTCATATTTATGAGGGCAAATGACAGGAACGAGACCCTTTTTTACAGCTTACGCTTCGTCTGCTCTTTAATTTGCCCTGCCCAAGCCCCCGGGCCTCAAATTAAACCATATCATTGAAACCAAGAAAACACCATATGCACCATGAAGGGAAAATCACAGCTTTTGAGGACAGCCTTGCTGCTTTTATAGGACACACGGGCAGGTTGCTGTTGCTCGGTGGAACTGGTAGATGTGGCAAAGCAACAGGATAAAGCCAAATGGTTGTGCCAAAATGGCACCAGGAATTTGCTGGTGTTGGCACCGCTCCGGTTTTACCCACGGCTGCTGCCGAGCTCCAGCAGAGAACAGAGATCTGCCTTGCTGTTAAGTGCAGTGTAAGATACCAATAAGTGTAATAATGAATAATTGAAGATGTATCTCTTATTAGAACACAGGTTTCACGTTATCTGTAAACGGACCTTCGTTCTCCCTGAGACGAATGGGAAATAAATTCTTTTCGCAGAAGACTCGCAAGGCATTTTTCACCAGGGCTGCAATAAAATACTTAAATACCCCGACAAAATTATGACATCAAAGTAAAAACTTATAAAATATTAAGGTCTAAAATGACCTTTTGCAAAAGCATGTGCAAATCCGTCGATACCAGTGGAGTTACTTCTATTTATGTTTTCGGGTGTTCATTGCATCTGTGTAAAATTTGAATAATTGGCTCTTGGGTTTAGATCCCACATTATGTGATATCAGAGGCAAAAATTCCATGGATGCTGATGGTGGAGGATCAGACCTCTCTGCAGCACAGGGCACAGAGGTTGGCCAAGTTATGTTGAGTGTGGAGAAATGCAGGGATGTGGTTGGAGCTGTGCTGATCCATCAGCCTGTGGGCAACCACCAGCCCCGTGGCCAACCACCAGCCCAGGGAGCTGCTGCCACGGGGAACTGGATGGGGAGACCCCTGTCCACAGGGAAGTGGATGGCTGGATCCACATCCACAGGGAGCTGGATGGTGGATCCATGGCCACACACTTATCCAGACGGTTTCCCAGAAGCTCCCAGGTTCCTTGGCCAACCGACCTCCACAGGTCGGTGGAGAGGTCACAGCATCCTGACCACTGGGACAGCCACTGGGAATCCCTGGGAGGCTGCACTGGTTGTACTGGTTGTCCCTGCAGAGCAATGTCCCCAGTGGGCCCTGCCTCTCTCATCCCCTGGCCAAGGTACATGAGGGATTTTAAATCCTATTTTTACTCCTTCCCTCCTGCCCCCAGATTGCAGGCAGGGTTTTGTGCACTTATTTCTTTGTGTCCTTCTGCAGCTGGTGCAGTTGCTTCCAGACATCAGGATTAAAATTTAGTTTCCTGGTTGCTTAATTGGGAAGTGGCAGTCCATCCATTTCCATTTGTCCTCTTATTTCCACACATGTCATTTATTTGCAAAAAAAATGAGGCTGAAGCAAGCATGGGGCAAAATGGTAGAGCTCAAGTCTATTCTATAATCCCTTTATATAATATTTTAACTGTAGGTTAATTTCAATTTCAATATTCTAGAACTGATCCTAAATGAACAGTCCTAATGCCTAATACTTCTATATGCTTTTTTAGCAGAATTTTGCCTGCAGAGGACTTATGGTTCTAGCCCCTAAATTTATGAAAATATACTTCAAAAGCACTGCACTTTTCTCTATACAGTGCATCTTGACAGTTTAGGTGATGACTGCTCAGTTATACTGAAAAAAATTCAGATAAGCAGATTTTAGCACATTTACCATGTCTTTTAACTTCATCTGACACTGTTTGGATGGAGGATGAGAGAAGTATATTTTTATATCCCATGGGAGTTACTTTATGATGACTCTTTCAAGGTGAATATTGGCATTTATTTAGCCTGAGCAGAAAATAAAAAAGAACATATAGGAGCATGAATGTAGAAACACCAGAGTCAGCAAAGAGTCATTTATTTTGTTGCTTTGAATTGCTATACCTCAAACATAGCTAAATCTAAGTTAATTTAAAGTTTCTCCTGAGAAATTCATATCAAATTAA
>NW_027269282.1:13315000-13322500 GCF_023055355.1 Agelaius tricolor | reverse complement strand
AAGAGAGAAATAAAATATCTCAGCATCAAGGAATGTAGTGGAGCTGAAATGAGAGTGCTGCTTGTGTTCACTCCAGCCTGGCATCAATATTTAGCCCGGTGCTCAGAGCCATCCTAATAAACTTGATGATGTCTAATTTCACCAAGAGTGGGTCCTTTTCACCAAATAATGGAACAAATACCGGTTCCAGTTGATGTTTAGTGAAAGGGTGCTTAATGGCCCTTTTTCTTTGACAGGATGTGAGCTCTCTGTATAGAAACAATTCATCATGAACGCTTCACGCTAAAAACAATCCACGAGGAGCAATACTTAGCATTCCTAGTGCACAATTCATTGGAGAATTTCCGAGCAATTTACAAACATTAGCTCAATAAGCCTCACAACACCCATTTGAGATCAGGGAAAAAAAAAAAAAAAGAAAAAAAGAAGAAGAAGATAAGATACTGCTCTTCATGTGGCACTAAGGAGCATTAGAGCTGGAGGCTGGTCCCAGCTCCTGGCTCCCCAGAACTGGGTGGTTCTGTGTGGGCCTGGGCATCAGCTGGGCCTTGCACAGACTCACAGTCTGGGTGGTGGGAACTGTGCAAAACCAAATAGAGGTGTGACAGAAAGGATGTTACCTTTGGAATAATAGAATCGTGGAATGGTTTGGCTTGGAAGGGACCTCGAAGATCATCCAGCTCCAACCCCTCTGCAATGGGCAGGGAACCTGGCCTATAATCAAATGATCTGAAGAGAATGAGTATCTCAAATAAAAACAACAACAACAAAAACAAAAAAACCAAACTAATCCAAAACACTGAAAAAACTCAAAAACATAACAGATAAAATTAGGGGGAACTTGTGCCTTACATAGAGGCAGTTTCATGGAGTTGCTGATAATATCCCTGCAACAGCATCCAGAAAACCTGAACATCTGAGCTAGGGGGATCATGTCATCCACCACGGAGATCCAGATCTTTTTCAGCTCGACAGCTGAAACCCCTTTACAGGTTTTGGGATAGGAAGTTTTAAAGAAATGTGCATTCAGCTGAACTGTCAGCATCGATTTATTTATGCAGTTTCAGTAAACCTGGTTGTTTCCCTGCTTGCCTCTCTGATATGAGAGATTGCTCCTTCAGCATTCGTGTCCTGGGGTAACATCAGGGTGCTGCTCAAGGTTTAATGGAGGAGGAAGAGCTGGGATTAAACGTTTTTGATTAGGGGATGTTCCCATAACGCTCCTGTATGACCCTCAAAGCTTCTCAGGATGTGGTGCAGCCACTGTTGTTCTTTCCGCTGGCCATGGCTGGGCCTTGTTGGGTGCTAAAGGAGGAAAGATGTTCCTATCTTGCCTCCGGCCAGGAATGCTCTTGGCACATGGAAACTTCTGTGAGGTGTGTGCAGCAAGAATAGTCCCAGTCACTTATGAAGACAGACATGAGAGAATAAATCAAAGTTGTTCATATTCTGAACGTGGAAGCTCTGGCTGACCTCGCTGTCCAGCATGTGCAAAGTTGGGCAGCACAAGCTGCTGGACTGGAGCATCTGAGGAACTCTGGCTGAGGAGAAAATCCTGAGCTTTGCTTGTCATTAGTGGTCAGTCATTAGCCAGAAAACCTAATAAAGACATAGTTTTATTATGAAAGATGCAAACATGAGTGCATAAGCAAAAAAGATGATGTCAGGCTGCGATTGTCCTCCTGAGGATCCTGCGGTTTGCTTCACCTGCAGGGTGGAGACTTCCCAGAGCAGCTCGTTCCTGCGGTGCAGGAGGGCGGCACAAAGGAGTTTCCATCTTCCCAAGCTTCCCCCTTCCCTCTAAGTGCTTGCTGTGCTCCCCTGAGGCAGCGTGGCTGCAAAAACGGTTTATGGGGAGATGCCTGGATGATAAGGGTTAGTCCTAAATAATTGCTGGTTGCCGCTCAGCAGAAATAAGCTGGATTTCGATCCCTGGGTAGAGCGACTCCTCACAGCTGAAGGCTGGCAAAGGTTGAAGAGGTCGTAAGACAGGGCCTAATTTGCCATGTTCCTTCCCTTTCAAAAACAATGAGGGAGCCGGGGCCTTGCCGGTGGGCAGATCCTGCCTGGATCTCCCTGGAGTCAGCAGGAGTTGGATCGAGTCCCTTTGAATAGCTCGAGTTTCCAAACCGGAGGCAAAGCCAAGTGTTTTTCAGAAGATTGATCATTACCTTTGGAATTTTTCGACGTAGAGGTCATTACTGCTAATATAAGTTGTGAAAAAATGAAAAGTATTAAAAAAATAGAGACAAATTCTCATCTGGTGTAAGTCATTGCCTTTGAAGTCAATGAGTCATTGAAATCAACTTTCCCACACCGAGCTAAGGATATGGCCTGGAGTCAATACATTTGTAGTTGTTGAAAAATTAAAAATATAAATTTGCCTTTCCTTGGCAATAATGTTCTGTTTATGACAGAGATCTTATGCTTTAAAATAAGTTCATTAACGAATGGGAAAGTAATATTTCACTACCAGTATTCTTTTGGGTATAACTATTTATGATTAGATTTTATTAAACTTCTAAAAAATTGGATTTACATTTTGATGAATCTAATAGATTTCAATTTTGTATTTTTATAGATTCTTTCTAAAGTTTTTCCTCAAGTGCAATCAGAACTGTTTGAAGAATGCAGGCAACCCACGAGACATGCGAAGATTCCAGGTACAGATCCCTCTAAATGCATAAATGATGTATACAAGACTTGATCACATCTTCATTTTGAACTTATGAAAAAACACAGTCAGTGCTTCCAGTCAGTGTTGTTCCAGCGCTTAAAAAAATGCTGTCAGTATTTCATATTGCTCCCATTAATTTAAGTGCTGGTTCTGAAGTTCTGCAGGGGGCTGTAATGGATCAATGTTGGAGCAAGCGGATCTTCCCTTAAGAATTATTTCCCTGAATTCCTTCCTACTATCACTTTGTGTTGTAGTGTGCTCAGACCTGCAGAGGTTTTACGTATACTGAGTAGTTTGATCTTACTGTAAGAACACAGCTTTGGAGCACAGGGAAGCTTGAAACTCACACTTCTCTGGTTCACAACTTGTAGATCCAGCACTGGTGGCCCAACCCACAGATTTTTGTTTCAATGTTTAATACTTCACTTTCTCCTTACAGCTTTTGAGATATCCTGTGGTGAATCATAGCACTACAGAGAGGCAGCTGACGGGATGGACAAATGATTTCCTCTGTATCTGGGGTCATTCGAAAGGCTCGTTAGGAAATAACTGCCTTTTTTTTGTTTTTTTCCAAAATATTTCACAATGATTCATATTTGATTCCAGCAATAAAGTAGTATTGAGATGTTCAGGACTTTCTCAGTTTGGAGAAGAATTACTTGTGGTTAAACTTGATAGCAAAACATGTGACATCTGTTTTCATGCACAGCCAACCAACCGGGGAAGTCAGCACCCTTGAGCCAGCCAACAGAAAAGATCTGTAGCTGGGAAAAAAAAAAATTCCTTCAAAACAATCGAGCCAGGCTTCCATTTTTCATGCATCTCAGCTTCACGTGGCATCGGTGGTATTGATCCATCTGAACAGAACAGAAGGTCAAACCTGGAATGAGTGGAAATGTCCTCTTTGTCTCACTGATGACTAAATGAAGCATCAGTCACGAGTGATCTTGTGGTCGACAATGGAGCCAGTAGGCACTAGAAAGACTTTCCTGGGTCTCTTTAGCTAATCTCCCTGCCTCTCAGAAGGTTTAACAGGACTTAACAGGATGTCAGATCTTGAACAGTATTTTTACCTGGTTTCCCTGCCTCAGCACCTTTGTGGAGGTGCACTGCAGGAGTGAGGCGATATAACAAAGCGTAGCACGTCGACTTTCTTTTGCTGAACTACAGTATTTTCCCTTGGTGGCTGACCTATATAGACATGACAGAACAAAAATAGTTGTCATTTTCATATACACCTTGCTCTGTCTCTTTAATACACCGTGTTCTAGGAACCAAACCCAGAAATCCTGGCTGGAAATCATGCTTGCATGTTTTGCAATATTTCTGGAAGTCTGGGAATCTCATTAAGAGTGAAAGAGGATAGCCCAGTGGCCTGGCAGCAGCTCTGCGGCCAAGCTGAGCGTGCAACCTCAGCACTCTCCGAAGTGGATGTTGACAGGAGGGAAGGTGTCCACTTCTGGGAGGAGAGAGCTGGGGAAGCAGAGCAGCCTGGCAGAGAACTGCCCCGGGGCTGTTCTAAAGGGTACCGCAGATGGCTGTCTCCAAGGAGGCAGGATACACAAAAAAGGTGCTGTGATAGCTGAGAGCTAATTATGGCTTGTGAATAAGAAACAGGATCAGAGGTGATCCAAAACATAGAAGCAGGCAAGAATTTTCTTCTGATGCCTTGGACCAGCTCTGTGCGGAGGAGGCTCTCTGCTGCCCTTCCATTTGTGTTCGTTAAGTGTTTTGGTTTAGAAGCTGGTGGGAGAACCTTGCAATCGTCTTTGTTATAACCAAAATTTAGATAAAAGGAAGGTGGACACTAAGATTTGTCCCGCCTTTGTCTGCCCTCACCAGCTGTGTTGATAAGATCTGACTTAGGCAGTGACTTTACGGACTCTACTCACCCCAAAGGAAAACCTGCAGTGGTGGCTTCCTTTAGACAACCTCGAACCACAGCGAAGGGCCCATGCTGGAGTATTTAAATAAGATGCAAATGTCAGTCTGGGATAGCAGTGATGCACCTACGAAGCCGTGCTCCACACGAACCCCGTGCAGCTCGCGGTTTCCTCCTGGGCTGGCGCTTCCGGGAGGAGTCCCACGGCTCCATTGTGGAGGTGTTGGCATCGGGAAGGTTGTGCCTTTTGCATATGTTCCTTTGCCATTTTCGACTGAGAAGCAGCTGGAAGCCAAAGGAGGCCCTATCCATCATCTCTTCTATGGCCGGACTCTGAACCTGGACACAAGAATAGGAGCCTTTCACTCAAAAATAAAGGAGGAAATTCCATTGACATACCAGGGTCAATCACCATCCAAATGAACTTGAGAAGGGATACTTTTCATGGATTGAAAACACTTTCACTATTCATATTCAACTCGGCCTTTTCAGATGCAAAAAAGTTCATTATCAGACATTAAATGTAATTGTAAAACTGACCTGGAGATCATTTACTGAAGAAAAAATGGGGAGTTACGAGACGGCTCTTGATTTATTAAGCTTTTTTTATTTGGAATCCTCACAACCCTTCATTTGAAGACAGTCTCAAGTGAACAAATTTTAATTAGATAAACTATCTAATCAATATATCAACAGATCAATCAAAACAGCAGCTTTTAAAATGAGTGGCTAGAGGGGTGTTTCTGAAACTAATGGCTAGAAGAATATTTCCCTGAATTGAATTCATTTGTTAGCATAATAGGAGATTAAACTCTAATTAGTGTAGCAGGTTCTGAAGAGAAACAATTGTGAGTTAAAAACCACCAGTGGTCGCCACGTAAACAAAGATGTATTCAGAGATGTCATTCACTCAGTTTAAACAGAAACAGAAAAGTGACGGGATGCTGTTTTGTCTTACGACACCTGATTCGGGGAAAACCTGCAGGATTTTTGAAATGTGGGGTTTTGTTTTCTCTTCCAGGTTGTTGTATCAACAACAGTCAATGTGGATGGCCACGTGCTGGCTGTCTCAGACAACATGTTTGTACACAACAATTCCAAACACGGGAGGCGGGCTCGCCGCCTTGACCCCTCAGAAGGTACGGCCCCTTCTTATCTGGAAAATGGTAGGCACACATTTACATGTCCTTTTTTTTTATTTGCAATGCTTTTTTTTACTTTATTATTTTTTTATTTCCCTTTCTTTTTTTTTCACCACACTTTATGTTGAGACACCACTACATTTACTTTTACATCATTTCTTCTCTCATCCATCAAAGCACCCATTAAAAAAAGTCCATTAGTATTTCTCAGCCCTTGTCAACTACAACACGGACGCTTCTGAATCAGCTTCTGACTTCTTTCTTTATTTAATACTTACAGTTTTGCCGTCACAACCAATTTTTCATCTTTTCCTGTTTTATTTCTTCTCTTTTTTTTTTTTATTTCAGTCTTGTTTTGCTTGCAGCTTTTTCTTGCTCTTTAATTTGACTTGATTTTATTTTGGCTTGTCATATTCCTTGATCCAGAGGTACAGTCTCAGGTTATGTATGCAAGTTTAAGTGGATGGTAAAAACATGACCGAATCCGTAAAGAATTTACTGTGAGGTCAATTTCCTGTGCCTGGGCCTTAGTGCAGATTATGGCAGGAGGGGGTTTGGATGAGAAAAACAGCATAAAATGTTTTTCTTCAGCCTGACTCAATGTGATTGACTTCTTGCCTGAACTGCAAAAAGAAGATAGGCTGAGATGAAGAGGAGAATGGAAAGTGTCTCTGAAAATCCAGAATTGTGAAATCCTATCTTTTTGGAGCCCATCAGCCCTGAATCACTCACACACAATTGCAGCTGCGCCTGGACACGTGCACACATGTATTTATTGTCCTGCAAAGCCCAAAATAGTCATTTGGATTTAAATATCACTTCGTTTGGACTGTAAAATATACCAGTGTAGGGATGCAAACCAGCTCTCAGGGAACTTCTGTTTAAGAAAATTAGGATAGGAGAGGATGGGATAGGATGGGATAGGATGGGATAGGATGGGATAGGATGGGATAGGATAGGATAGGATAGGACAGAACAGGATAGAATAGAATAGAATAGAATAGAATAGAATAGAATAGAATAGAATAGAATAGAATATTTTCAGTTGGAAAGACCATCCAGTCCAACTTCCTGAAGACTTTAGCCTTGCCCAAAATTTAAATGCACGTTGAAATACATTTAATTTTAATGCATCTTGAGTTCTGGCAGAGTTAGACTCTCAAACCTGCTATGACCTGACATGCTGGGCCATGCACACCAGCTTCCACGGGACTCCTCTTGCGAGTTGTTACTAACACACTGACAGGATCATGGCTTTTTACACTAATAAAATTAATTAAAGTGATAACAATACTAAGCTGCTAATACAATCACTGTCGTTTTACGTTTCAAATAGTATTTACCAACGGGCAGGGAGGGCAATGAATGAGGCGAGCACCAAGTATCAGAAGGAAACGCGATCTAGACATCAAAAAATGGAAAGCCATTTACAAATCTGCCGCGGTCCGCACACACACACAACCCTAATTTGTTTTTCTGCATTAATAACTAAGGTATAAGAGACCAAAAATATAATAATTAAAGGTCGCCCTGAGCACCAGAGTCATTATGGTCTATGACGTATTGTTTATCTCTTTCATATGCGCGGAAAGTAGGTGTGTGTTTTGCCTAGCAACCGTCACTAATGAGGTTCACAATTAAGAAGGCTGAATCCTCTCCCCTCGTCCTCTCCTTCCCCAGAGAGCCAGAACTAGCAACATTATAGGTTCAAGTAAGCATGCTCAGCCCTGTGGTGTTAGGTTTTAGTCTAGGTCCAAATTCAGCCTCTTCTAATGAGCTATTATGATCTTAGCAAAATA
>NW_027269282.1:13305000-13310000 GCF_023055355.1 Agelaius tricolor | reverse complement strand
AAAAAACCTTTGTAGAACCCATATCTTCCAACGTGACAGCACGGAGGGAGAGTTTGGAGACAAGGAGCGCCATTGAAAGTCATTTCTGTGATTATGTAAACTGGCTGGCATCGGCCTTATCAGTGCCATCTTGATTTAAGGTATGTTTTCTGTACGATTCTTGTAGCTGATAACACCCCACGCCATCAGAGTTCAAACACCACCACGGCACATTCCAGGAGTTGTTGAAGTAACTCTGTCCTACAAATCCAAACAGTTCTGCAAAGGTGCTCCCGGCCGATTCGTCTACACTGGTGAGTGTGTGGTTTCCATTCTCCTCTTGGGATGGCAGCTCCTGACGCACAGGAGTGAAAAATGCTGTTAAAAGCAGGATGTGTCTGGCAGGAAGTGTAGCTGGTGGTAGCTGGACCTCAAAAGACCTGTTCATATGGGCACCCAGGAGCTCTGGTGCCCATCCAGCCTCTTGGGTCTCAAAAATGTCCCCATGTCCCATGGGATCCAGCTCCCTCACAAGATGTCTGTTACTTCCTGTTTTCATGTTGGCCAGAAATAGATTAACAATGGTATTTCCTACTCTCCTCCAGCCAGAAAAAGGAGTTAAGAAGTGCTCAGTGATGCAAAATATTTTTCAGGCCATCTATCCAAACTTCTTGAACTTTCCTGAAGGTTCAGTTGAAGTTTTAGGCATCGGTTCAAGGAGCTGTTGTTGGATCCAAATGACTTTATCCAACCCTATTCACACTCTGTCTCTAAAGATTCCCTCAGACCTAAAACTCGGGATACAAACTCACAAGCCTGGGAATGATTTATTTATGCCAATTCTTTTAAATACATTTGATTTTAATTTATAATGTCACAAGAGAAAGTCGGAACTTTGTGGTTTTGCAGTGGTTTTAATATGAAAATTCTTATTTTGGGATGAAGTATTGCTGGCTTTTTATCTGAAATGTGTATTAGAGTTTTTCTGGCATTTTCCAATGAATTTACTGAGGCGTGGGGAGGGAAAAGGGAGAAATAGCGATTTAATTTACTGTACTTTTGGACGAGGATTCTAGGTAATAAATTTGATCTGATGAATCAATCTCTCTTTTGAAAACAAAGAGCCTTAACTGTTTACTCGACAGACTGCAGGGATTCGGGGAGAGCCCTCGCTGCTTATTGGGTAGATAATGCAGATTGCAGATGATGTGCAGATGATGTGCATTTTGATGAATATTTTCCCACTAGACTGCAAATGTTTCTATCTATTAATTTAGATCTAATGGGAAAAGTGTGTTCCTGGGTAGTTTTAAGGGAGGACTTTTGCAACTGTTAATGCATCCTGGATATGCTTTTGTGTCTGCCTGATTTGTATTGTTGAAATGAACTTTTAAGTGATGGTAGCACCTGAGATTCCTGTATTCTCTCAATTCCCAAAGAAATCAAAACCTGAGCAAAAATGCTGGCATCCAAACCTGGGTTCCTCACTTCTGGCTGGTGAAGGAGAGACTATTTGCATTTATTGATCTTTAGGATTGGGTTTCACCAGAGCTTCCAAATGGGATGGCGGTGACTGTAGTGCTTTTGAGGCAGATTTATCCCAAAAGGCAGAGTTGTTTTGCTGCAAAGGTGGTGAGCACAGGTGGGGCTGTCACTGTTGTGGGCTTAGAAATGCTCTTATGAACAATATTTTATACATATACATATACATATACATATACATATACATATATACATATACATATATACATATATATACATACATATGTATATATACATAGACACATAGATACACACACACACACACATATATATATGTATACACGTAGAGTTCATACAAAGCTGCAGCTGAGGATCCTGAGAGTATGACAAGCTAAAAGAAGTGTCCAACAAAATACTAAATGAATGAATTAAAAGGCTCAGCCCAAGTTCCAGATATTTGAGCTGTTGGGAGCTGCTGCAGTTCCACGGCATGCAGGGAAGCGCTGCAGATTTGAACCAGATGATGGTCTGGCTCTCAGGGCAGAGCCTGGAATTCTAACTTGCTTTAGAGTAATGTTTTTAACTGATTTCTGGGGTGCAGATTTTGCAAATGTGGCTAATTTTTCTGTTTTGAGGTTCTTTCTAATGTGGAAGTGGAACTCTTTCTAATATGTTTATGGAACTGGAAGAACAAGCCATTAATTTTTTCCTTCTTGGGTTTGTCTTTTGTCTTTATTGCTGAGTAAAGATGTTCAAAAGGATCATGAGAATGTCAGGAGTTTCTCCCACTGGAATGAAATTGTAATAAAGTTATGTAACTAACAACACTTTAACAGGAATAGATATTTAAAACACCTTTGAAGGGCAACAAAAGCCAATATCCCAGCAATAAGGAAATAAAGAGAGAAAGCCAGAGCCTGCCTTACCGAGAAACTTCTGCTTTTCTTTATCCCAGAGTGATAGGGTGGCTGAGATAGTCTTTGGAAATTACAGCTGCCATTGAGAGGGAAGCCAAGCCTTGCTGTATTTCAGAAAATGAAAATGCTGTAGCCTGGCGGAGGGAGGGGCCGGGTCCCCAGGGCATCTGTTTCCCATCAGTGTCCCACCATGCTTGCAGCCTGGCTTGGCACTCTAACATTTAACCTTCCCAGCAGGAGGTAGACCATAGGGCAACAAGGCTGCGGAATAATGAAACAAGAGTGTAGTGTGGTGCACAAAGCCTTTGTGAGCACACAAGTTGAGACATTAAACCATCAGGGCAGGGAGATGCGAAAGTTCCAGATTTTTCTCCAAAGCCCCCATTAGCCCGGCGCAGAAGCAGGAGCACGCCAGCTCCCAGCAGGCAAAGGCAAGGCCTTTCCCCATCTATCCATGCCTTTTTGCCCGCTGCTTTCAACTATTATAAAGATACAATTACCTTGGGAGATTGTGGCAGTTCAGTTGATTAGCACGGTGAATTAAAAGAATGAGTCACAAATGACATGTCCGGCTCTTCTCTACTAGTCCTTTGTATTCCCAGTGTACCTCACCCCTGTTGTAAGAAGGTCAAAAATTAGAGAGAGATAACAATTTTCAAGCAGCTAGCACTTAGGAGCAGAATTAACAATCATTCTGTATGTAATTGCCAGTTAATAGTAAATTGCCTTCTAGACTGTAAAATGCAATATAAACTGGTGGGCACCTAAAATTAAATTAATGAGGTATTTGCTGCATTTAAAAGTGAATAGTGCAAATTAATAACTGGGTACAATACTTGTTTTAATACATATCGAGCGGTGCAGCGTTTGTTGTTTAATACTAATTTTAAAAGTGCTACCTGAAAAATTTGCTGTCTGTGGGTAAATCGAGTGGTCGGTGCAGGTTGTAGCCATAATTTTGCTGGTACAGTCTTCCAGGTTTCTAAATTAAATATCAGAGATTATTTTTTAATTAGAATATAAGCACTGCAGCCTTATTTGATTATGGCAAATTGTGATTTGTATGCTTCGAAATGAAATTATGTTACAGATAAAATTGCACCTTTACACACATATTTTAAGCTCTGCAGATTCTGTTGGTTTGCTCTCAGCTGAGCAGCAGGATTGTGTTTACAGTGTGTTTGTGCCACTGCCTTCCTGTTTCCTCTGTGTCTTGTGTGATTTCCCAAGCAAATACAGGGTGCATAGCCTGATCTAGAGCATACCAAACCAGTTTCAAAGGATGATTTATTTGTGGCCCTTGGAACTTTTCGTGCTGGCTGCTTCCACCCTAAGGTTTTTGTTGCACTCCCCTGTTTTGACAGCTTCTTTGGCTTTGAGGCAATGCCCCAAATTGTCAGGAGGCAGCAGATCCCTTGCAGGGGACCATGGCATGCGACGCCACCGTGTCCCCAGCAGAGCAGGTGGATGTCCAACCCATGGACCCATTCCCAGGCTTGCAGCGCATTTGCTGCTGGATGTGAACATGACAATGATTGCTCTGCACAAAGCGTTGTGTTGGGTTTGGAGCCCATGAGCCCATCGCTCGTGGCTCGGGGTCCCTCCTGATGATGGAGCGTTGGTGGCGCGGCGCGGCTGGCACGGCCCCAGCGGGGGGAAGCCCTCTGCTCTTGTGACATTGTCCAGGTTTTTGGGCTTGGCTCGCTCTCCCCTCGGCCCTTGGCTGCTTTCCTGGGCTGGCCCCCACCCCTTGTTCCCCTCTGAAAGATCTCGTGTTCCTCAAGTGTTTGGGAGATCTTTTGTGCACATTCAAATGCGGTTCTGTCAATGGCGCTGTTACACTGTTTAGAGTCAATAGCTCCCTTCCATCACAGCCAACACAAACTGGCTGTCTCATAGGTCAGTGCTCTTTAAACAAATTACTTGTATCCACAGAGCAAATGATTGTTAATTGCCTCCCACAAATCATACTATTTTTACTATGCTAAACTCCACGGCAAAGGCCTTAGTTAAATTTAAATCACCTGATTATTTCTTGTACATATTCAATTATTGCTCTGAAGGATGAAATCTGGTGACTTTGCAAGAGGAATGCTAAAAATATACAGAATGTATCCAGGCTTTTATTGGAAAGTCTTAAAAAAAAAAAAAAAAGGCAGTTACATTCATTTTAATGAAATCCTCAGCATTTCTAATTCATATATATTGCATTTCTTTTTTTTTCCTGTTAAGTGCTGTTGTCCTGAAGCAACTTACAGTCACTGTTATTACAGTATTGGTTATTTATTGATCAGGCCTTGTGTCAGTATCAGTTGTTAGCAAGCTGAAAAAAAAATCAAGATAGAACAGATATTCTTGCCCTTTCTTCAAGCGAGGTCTCTATAAGTCAGTCAAAGTTTAGTGTTCAGGAGTCAGACCCAGAAAGTCTCTGTTAAAGTGTAACACTGCTTTATAGGCCTGGAGTAAAATGTATTTTTCTGAAAGCAATAAGTCAAAGGGGAAGGGATTCTGGTGAAGTGTCTATTCGTATAAGGAAGGTTTTTGAGCATGACATACATTTTTAATTAATAGGCCAATGCTAAACATACAGACATGATTTAGTAGCATCAAGTCAATAGTGTG
>NW_027269282.1:13300000-13302500 GCF_023055355.1 Agelaius tricolor | reverse complement strand
TGTCTAAATATTATATTAAAATATGACAGTATTATATTCTTATGCTGGGTGATCGCTGCCGAATATAAATGGGGAGAAGTTGTGCAGAATTCCAGCTCTTACAGATGTTTGCTGAGGCATCACAGATTTCATATGGTTCTGAGATGGATAAATACCCCTGAAGAGCTCAGCCAGTGGTGACAGGCAAATGATCACATTTGCCATTTGCTGCCATCAAGCATCGTTTTCAGAGTACCTGAAATTCTTATATTTCATTGCTCTGCATTCAGAGGACCTGAAATTCTTGTATTGCACAAGGATTGTGTAATCCAGCTCTGTGGCACAGCAGAATTTCAGGAAGAATTTCTATTCTCTCAGGCTCTTGCAGCAGAATTCCAGCATAATTCTCTAAAATGTGTGTGGAAACAAGTGGATGGGGATGGATCCACACTGACCTATCTGTAAGGAGGAGATATTTATTCAGCTGTGTGGCCTAGCAAAGGAATAAACTCCCAAATAATACCACAAATGCAAAAATAGATGAAAGCTCAGTTTATTCCAGTAAAATATATCTTAATTAGTAAAGTGCCTCAGAGTATTGAGCAGTTGAAATGTACATTTGGCTGCTTTGATGTAGTAGCACATGGTAACACACTTTACTAAATCAGGAATATGCCTTATTTCTGGAGTACAATATTTTGGTATTTTAGTCATATGTTGTTTTCATAAAATGCCATGTTTTCTTGTAGTTCCATATGTGTTGGGCTGTGGGACTTGCTTGGCATGATGAGAGCGTTTATGATTTGATAGCACACAGATTTCCTTCTCCTTCACTGAAATAGTGCCAAGTCCCTCCCTTGCAATGTTCCCTGCTAAAAACTGGAATGGTTTGGGTGGGAGGGGACCCCAAAACCTCAAAACCTGTCCAGTGCCAGCCCTGCCATGGCAGGGACACCTCCCACTGTCCCAGGTGCTCCAGCCCCAGTGTCCAGCCTGGCCTTGGGCACTGCCAGGGATCCAGGGGCAGCCCCAGCTGCTCTGGGCACCTGTGCCAGGCCTGCCCACCCTCCCTGCAAAAAATTCCTTCTGGGCACATTGCTGTGTCACCTAGAATTTCTCATCAACCAACACCCCCAAGTACTTCTCCTTGCTGCTGTTTTTTTACTGATGTGACCCCAAATTTCTCATGATCTGCTCATTCTGTAACTTTAAATGATGGCAAATTTGTGGGTATTTGACCCTGGAAACTCTTCTCACCCTGAAATGTGTGGTGTGATCTAATACAATAACTCCATTGACCAACACCCCAAGTGGGTTAACTCCAAGTGCTTTCCATTCCCTACTTCAGACTTCACCTTTAAAGTCTTTAAATATTTAAATATATCCAGTATCACTGGCTCTAAATACCCACAGCAGCAGTAGGGTGATGTCTGTACAACAGAGAACACTGGGGTCATGTCCATATCCATGTCCATGTCCATGTCCATGTCCATGACCCAGGTGAGGCTGTCCCCTCCTTTAAATCCAACCATCACGTGTCTCTCTGGGACCAGATATGTTTTCCTTCTATCCAGGTGCTCATGCAGTGGCCCTGGATGAGCACCTCTCCTGGATGTGGAGAGGAGAGCACACACAAGCAGAGGGTGTATGAGGTCCTGTTCCCTCTGCACTGCCTGCTTCACTCATTTTTATGGGATTGCGTGGCACGCAAAGTGTTTTTCATTCATTCTCCCCAGCTCTCTCCCTCTCCTGCTCCTTCTGCATCTCATCCATTCATTCCCTCATTTAAAGTAAATCTGCAGCTATTATGAAGGTAATGACTTTTTTGGCAAACATCAAAGCCTGGAACACAATCGTTCTCAAAGTGGAAATGCCCTTGAGGAATCGAGGGTCATGAGGTATTAGTGCTTCACTTGTCACTGAGTGCCACCACCACCAAAGGTGTGCCAAGAGCCCAGGTCCTGTGGTGGGACAGCCTGGAGGGGCTGGGCTGAGAATCCCTGGGGATTATCTGAGGGTAGAAGACCACCATAGCCTTCCCATCAGATGTTTCTCAGCATCTCACCTCCTGGCATCTTTCATGCACTGAGGGTGCACCAGCCCTGCTGAGACCCCACAAGTGTTGGCATCAGGCTCTTGAAAATCAGGGGACAGATTATTGGTCACGGAGTATATTTAAACCTTAAACATTTAGGGGAGGTGCTTGTTGTTTCTTTCACAGCTGTCTGGCCCCTCACCCTTGTTTTCTCCCTCCCCTCATGCTGTGCTCCCTCCATCCCTCCTGAAGGAGGAAGGCACTGGTTGGTCTGGTGGGTGACTGGAGCACACCAAGGAGTGTTTTCTCTAATATTTTTCCCCCCTCCACTTTTGAGTACAAAGTCTATTCTGCTGGGAATGTTCTGACCTACTCTACAACAGACCCTGAGAGGGATGGATGATTCCTGAACTGAGTGATTTGAAATTCGTCTTCAAAGATGTCAAAGCCACAAATGAGCCTTCAAAACAATCTTTTAATATTTCT
>NW_027269282.1:13235000-13285000 GCF_023055355.1 Agelaius tricolor | reverse complement strand
CTGTTGTAATTGAAAATGCATGTAGCATATTGCATTTAAAATTAATTTTGATACTAATGAAAGCAGGGAAACAGGATTATTAGATATGTTCAAAGGCATTTTTTTTTGCTTGCAACGTAATTATTAAATTGATTGCTCAGATAGGAACAAATTGTTGTTTAAAATCCTGATTCCGCTATGTTTCCTCTTCTAAAAAGATTGTCTTTTAATGCGTTTCCAAGCTAATAAGCCTTATAAAATTCTGTACTTGCTCTTGAATTAGTTTTCACTGATGGCTACACCTTACGAAAGCTTGTTGTTAGCATAAAAAATATCAATCACAAAATGAAGACCCCAAAACAGCCTTTTAAAGTAAATCACTGCAACAAAAAAGTTTTTCTTGTCAGCTCTGGCATTTGAAGGTGCGGAGAGGCTGAAAGTTCACGCAGTGTGTTGGTACAAAGCGGGACTCGAGCCTGTTGATAATTGCTCCTAAAGACAAACGTGAAGGCACCTGACACAGCTGGATCGAAGAGAGCTTTTGTTGGCTGTCTGTGCTAAGAGGAGAGACAACATAGAGTGCTCGCGGATGATTTAAGTAGGGTTGGCGTGATAAGGTTATCTCAAGCTGCAAGAGTTGATAGGGCAGTGAGAGACAACTCAGAGCAAAGCTGTGCAATCAATTAAAACTGTGTAATATATGCTGCATGAGGAAACCCCCCAGCCCTAAGTCTATCTTATAAAATAACATTATTTTTTTGGGGTGGGGGGGTTTCTAACACAGTAGGTTACAGTCGCAACACAAGCAGTGTTTCCCCGCGAGGATATGTTCCCAGCAGTACTCCTCAGCAGTCCAATTACAACACAGTCAGCAATAGCATGAATGGATATGGCAATGCCGGCATGCCCAATCTAGGTGTACCAGGTTCCCCTGGATTTCTTAATGGCTCCTCAGCTAACTCTCCTTATGGCAGTAAGTGTCTATTTTTGGTAACACATCATCATATAGATTCATATTTACTACAAAATCAACTCCTTGCATTGTTTTGATTTCCTCTATTGTCAGCTACTGGATAAAAGGAGGGGTGACTCTGGAGGCTGGACGTAAAAATGAAAATAATAAATTGATCTGTTTGTGCCAGAATACAATCTCAGATAGAGAAAAAAAAAAAAATGAACAAAACAAAACGAAACAAAAAAAAAAACCAAAATAAAAATTGGACTGCGCAATTCATAACAAAAGTCCAACACAAAAGAGTTTGCCTGTTATCCAGAGAGTGGCCAAGCCAAGGCATTTCATTTTTATTTTTTTATATATATTTTTTTTATATATATATATATATCTCTATATATATTTTAAGAGGCAAGGCCCTATCACTCTCTTTTTCCGTGTTTGCCGTGAAAACCTCAATCTGAGTCCTGATTATTTTTGCTTTATTGCAGTAGTGCCGTCAAGCCCTACCATGGCAGCCTCTTCGGTCACCCTCCCTTCAAACTGTAGCAGTACACACGGCATTTTCTCATTCTCACCTGCCAATGTCATCTCTGCAGTGAAACAAAAGAGCGCCTTCGCTCCTGTTGTCAGGCCCCAAGCCTCTCCTCCACCATCTTGCACCAGTGCAAATGGAAATGGACTTCAAGGTGAGCCCGATCTCTCTCAATTTTCTCTCTGCTGCTTTTTTTTTTAATTTTTTTTTATTTTTTTTATTTTTGGTGCTTTTTTTTCTCTTGGGGAGAAAGGTACCTGGCTGGATTTTTCAGTGCTCTTGTAGTGATGCAAAAAGCAGGGGGAGAAATAGGGTAGCGTGAATGGTCTGCTGAGATTTTCAGGTTTTTAGTTCATTTTTGATGCTTGCATTAGAGGAAACACCAGTTGTTTTTCTGGCATTTTCCCTTAGGACTCTGTGCCTTAAATTTTAAGGGAAGACTGTATCCTGGAATGCCTCTTGGAGGGTTTGTGTGTTCCTGGTGTTTTTATGTTTTCTGAACACATTTCTGTGGATGTTTAAACCCAGCAGTGTTCTGGCAGGACACAGTGTGATTTCCTTACTTTATATAGGGTGCAGTAGTGATTTTAAATATGTCAATTTAATATAAGTCAGATATAAGTCAGGTTAAGCCCTTACTCTGTGGACTGAGCTTTCCTGGACTAGGCAGCCCTGTCTGCAGTGGTTTGCATGCTCTGGGGGTGCCAGCTCTTACTGTGGTGTTAGAGTGGTTACATCCCTAAATGAACTAAATATTTTAATTAGGGCAGGCAGTTTTAATATTTTGTCCTTTTTTTAATATATAATCCATGTGATTTCATGTGGGTAATGCAAGAAACAACTGATAAATCAGTGGCAGAATGTCCGTGGTCACCTGCAGGGCGTGGGGCAGGAGGAATTACAGCACAATGTGAGAGCAAAAACACAAACAAAGAAGTCACCCTAAAAGGGAAGACTCATGGCCAATTTTGCCACTTTCAGGGGGTATTTTGACATGCATGTAGGCGCATTAGAATCACTGGGAAGGTTTGTTTGCCTCTGCTGGAGTCTCAGTGCACAGTGCAGTGAATTGAGGCACTTCAGATCCCATTGAAACCAGGAAGGGTTGAGGACAGCCTCATCCCGAGGTCGTCACTCCTCTTGACTTCCTCAGCTAAGCAGCAGCAGCAGCACAGGGTTATTCATCCTTTGTATCACCATGACACCCATAACCCAACCAGCACTCACAGGCAAACAGATGAGGGGGATTTTAATTTGCCAAACCAGTTCTGGACACCAGCATTTTGTAGGGTGCTGAAGGCACTTTGGAGCGACATCATCCCAATCCCACAGAGCTGCCTGTCCACCCCAAATCCACTGCAGGATCTCAAAATGAATCTTCCTGCAGCTTGCTCTTAACTTCTTGGCCCAAAAAAACCATCTGAGACCTTGTTATGCACTCAGGTCAACAAAGAGCTGAGAATCCAAATGCACAAACTCATTGTAGCATGATACTAAAGGAAAAGATAATTAAATTAACAGTTTTTTGTGTATTTCTTTAGAGGAAGCTTTACTGTGTTACTACTGTAAGTAGAAAACTATATCCACATTCTTAGAAAAGATAATCCATTCATAAAATAATCCAGTGTCCTACTTTCCTCTTTTTGTAAGAGGACACTGATATGAAAAGTAAATACTGAAATAACATAATGAAAAAAAGAAAAATTATATAATAAAATAAATAATAAAAAATAGACAAAAATAAAATAAAAACTAATATGAATGTGGTAACATATGGCTTAGATCTGAGGCAGGAAGATCAACTAATTGATTTTGATTTACTCTGATAAGCACAATTATTTAAAGATCTAAATTAAAATGATCCAGATTTTTGCCATTTCAGTATGTGAGTAAGGGTCTTCCTGTCATATACTCAAGGTTTTAGGTACTTCAAATCTCTAGATTACCTCAAAGTGGGGTTTTAAGGAGAACTGGGAGGGCTGAATGAGGACCCGATGTCCCTTAGCACCTCCCCAGGCCCCCAGTAATTGCACATCTCCATCCTCAAGTACAAAATGTTTTTTGTGTAAAGCTCAGAAGATGACTTGGAATCAGCCAATACTGTTAAATAGGTCATGAATTCAGCTCTTAAGCTGAGCCCAACCTCGCTTTGCACTAAGCTTTTTCCATGCCCAGAGAGCCCAGTGAAGACCTAGCCATGCCTTCAACCCCTGATTTTTGGATGCTGCAATCCATGCAGCATCCCTTTGTGATCATCCTTTTGGGTTTGGGATCAGCAGCTGAACTGAAAACCAAGTGTTGAAATTAAATAGATAATACATAGATAAAGAAATAATTAATTAAATAAAAATTGTCAATTTTCCTCTGTCAGCTGAACCTGAGTCATTTTGTGTTGAGCAGAATGACCCAGAGAAACAGGCAGAATGTCCTTCTGGCCTGGTAGTTAGAGCAGCAACTTCCAGGGTTGTGGCAAATAAAATTTGCATAATTTATGCAAAGTGGACAGCACCCCAAGGTTCCAGTGCTCAGTGCTGTGAGAGTTAGGGAACTGCCATGGAATCACAGAATCCTGGAATGGTTTGGGATGGACGGGACCTCGAAGACCATCACGCTCCAGCTTTGGGCAGGGACACCTTCCACTGTCCCTGGCTGCTCCAAGGCCGGTCCAACCCAGCCCTGAGCACTTCCAGGGATGGGGCAGCCACAGCTTTGCCTGTGCCAGGGCCTCAGCACCACCTCATGTCCCCACCCAGGAGTCCTGTGTGAGCTCCTTCACCATCCCAGCAGAGGTACCATCCCTTCTGCCACCCAAAGCTTTGAGTCAGTTCAGACTGAGCTCACAAAAGCCCTCAAATTCACCCATTCCTCCTCACATCTGTGCCTTGGTCTGAGCTGCAGCCAGGGCTGAGGGGCAGGACAGGGATGAGTTTGTCAGCTCCTTCCTGCATGAGACATCGTCAAGAAAAACCACCAACACTGCTGTGCTGGTACTTATCTACACTGCATTTGATACATAGAGTTCATTAGGGAGCTTTTGCTTCTTCCTTCCTATTTTCTCAGTCATTTGTTGTCAGGGAACTCTTTTTAAAGTTTAATTAGTTGCTTTCTGGACTCTGTACAATCACCTTGAGAGTTTTCTGATCAGCACATTTTCTACATTAAGTTAAAATATGGAATTTGAGAGCTGCAATCCAACGCAGCTGAAGTGTTTTTGGTGATCTTCAAGTAGAGAGCCTCATTTTAGGGCAGAGTGTGAAGGAGCTGAGCCACAGCTGAGGAGATGTCACTGTTAGGAATGGCCACATTCAGGCAAGCCAAGAGGGCAGTAAGAGCTCACTGGTGGTGCATAAGAGGCAAATCCCTCAGTTTATGGAGAAGTAGGGCCTTGGATAAGAATGGATAAGAATTCAGACAAGGGTGATCCTTCTGCAGGGATTTGGGGGTTAATTGTCCCTCCCTGGTGGGCAAACCACTGTAGGGTATCTCTGTGTGGGAAAATGCTGCTTGTGGTGCATCTGAGTTGGTGAGAACAGCAGAAGTAAGCAGTTCCAGCTGGACCTCAGGGGGATTGTTTTGTCCCCTAACAAGGAGTTAAACGGAAGTTGAGCTGCTCTGATTTCTGGCTTGTTCTGATGTAACCCTGAGCATCAGGACCACCCGAGCCCACCACACCAAAGCAAGATCTTGCTGCCTGTGAGCACAACCCCAAAACCCTCTCTGTGCTGTAGGACCTACTGTCCAAGAGTGAGCGTGGAGATGTCTGCAGGTCACACTTTTTTGGCAAAGAGATCCAAGACAACTTTCAGGGGAAGCTGTCCCTGCTCATGGCAGAGGGTTGGAACAGGATGGTCCTTAAGATCCCTTCCAACCCCAGCCATTCTGAGATTTGGTGATTCAATGATCAAGACAGAGGTTGAGTGTGAAAAAGGCAATCTGGGGGATCTCAGAGAGGTCAGGCTGGGGGCAATGCCAGACAGAGCTGATGTTTACTCCTCCCCCTTGCTGCCCCCATGCCAGCTGCATGGCCATGGTCAGCCTAAGGAGGGCCAGCACTCAGGAGCTGCAGCTCTTGGAGGAGAAATCTCCCCCTGCTGTCCCCAGGGCCTGACTCACTCCTGTGAGTAATCCTACAGAAAAGGGCTTTTGGGTCATGTCCAAAAAGCCACAATCTTGTTGACTCTCTGTGACCTCCATAGTTTGTGATCAGAAAGTCAAGTACTCACACGAATTTTTTAAGAGCAGAATCCTGCCATGTGTGTTCCTTAGGGCAGAGAGGCTTTTCCTGTTTAAAACAATGAACATTAAGGGTAGAAAAGAAATTTTTTAGTGAGAGACTACTGCCTGGCTGCAAAGTTGGAAGCACAATATGTGTTCAAAATTTGGTTTTCAATTGTAATTTGCTTTCTATAGATTGTGAAAGATATTGCTCTCTGGTTATAGGACTATAATGCACAGCAAAAGGCTCTCTATATTCTTTTAAAATTGCATCCTGCTTAATTTTCTGGTCTTCCTCCAGATGAAAGTATTAAAATTATTATTAAAAAACTCACCAGCTCATTTTTCTTTAAGAAGGCGTTTGGTATCAATTTGCACAGCAGGAAGCTCATTGCAGAAATTCACAATTGTCAAAGATTGCTACTAAAATAAATTGTGAAATTCACATCTGGAGCACCAACCTTGCACCCACCCCCTCAGACTGTGCCACAAAGAGAGCTCAACAAAAATGGTTAAATTAAAGAACTGAGATGTTTTTTCTTTCCTCCAGAAAAATATGGCAGCGGATAATCTAAATTTTCACACAACAGAATCATAGCATAGTTTGGGTTGGAAGGGACCTTAAAGCCCATCCTGTCCCACCTTCTGCCATGGGCAGGGACACCTTCCACTATCCTGAACTGCTCCAAGCCCTGTCCAGCCTGGCCTTGGACACTGCCAGGAATGGAGCAGCTGATGGTTGAATTGCAGCACGAGGCACTTGAGGACATGGTTGAGTGGTGAACCACAACGGTGCTGGTTGATGTTGGACTTGACCTTAAAGGTCTTTTCCAACCTTAATGATTCTGTGATTCCATGGCAGCTGTTCCTTAAAATGATCTCCTGCAGCCCCAGGCCAGGTGCACCCCAGATAACCAGACTGCCATGGTGACAGATTTGCTGCTGAATCCCACAGGAGGAGCCAAACTGAGAGCAGGGGTTTGGCAGGTCCAGACCAGGGTGAAGTCATCAGCTGGCCTGGGCTGATGAGGGGTGGAACAGAAGACATTCAGTGAAGAGTTGTTTTTAAGAGCTTTTTGAGGGTGGTCAGGCCTTGGCAGGGGCTGCCCAGGGAGGTTTGGAGTCCCCATCCCTGCAGGATTCCAAAGAATTGCTGGAGGTGGCACTCAGTGCTGTGAGCTGGGGACAAGGTGGGGACGGGGCACAGATTGGACGTGGTGATCTTTGAGACCATTGCTAACCTAAATGATTTTGTGATTCTCTGAAAACACGATAAGGAAACTGAATATTTTGTGTAGAAAGGCTCTCTGCCAATAAAACCACTGTTCTCCAGTTAAATTTTGTAACTTAAGTTGCTGGTTAGGTTTAAAGCATTCATTATGAAGAATGTTGCAAAATTATAACTCCAGTTTTAATTTTGACATTTTTGATATGTTTAACTGGGGAGAAAAAGGGCAGAGTTGGAAGACTTTATCCTGTTTCACCAACATCACCTAAGCTGTGTTTTAGGGAGGTTTAGCTCCATCCAAATCCACAGAAGGCTCTGGCAGGAGCAGGGGCTGCCCTGGGCTGTTGGAGCAATGCTGGTTGTGGTGGTGTTACCTATGAAATGTGTACAGACCCAGCTCTTCCAAACCGTAAAGCTGCAAACGGCGAATCTGAAATAAATTAATATTGTTGAAATTAATGAACTGAGAAATTGAAGTTCACATCGCTACACGAACAAATTTATTAATATCTGTTGTACATAAATTAATGAGAAATATCATTACGGCAAAAATTAAACAACACTAAAATTAAAGACTGTCTAAACTGTGCTTCTACCAAAGAGTTAACTTGGAAAAAAACCAGTGGTTGTTGGCATGTCAGTCTTTATGTGTTAAGAAACCCCAGGATATGGTTGGTCAGGGGTTTTAATATCAAGTCTTTTAATGGTGTTTGAGCTCTAGGATTGGGAGAAGATTTAGAGTTCTTGGTTTTGGTTTTGGAGAGTCCTTGGCTTGCTCAGTCCTGCTTTTATCATGAAGTAGAATAGTGGAAAATGAGGTTTTTCTGCCCAGGGCGTGAAGGGGTGATTGGTGGGGGTGTCCCCAAGGGATGGGGGCACGGCCAGAGGAGTTGTCAGGAGCCTGGAGAGAATTGAGCCTGGGGAGGCGGGGATGCTCTGCCTGCAGAGCTCCTTTCTCAAGGGTGTGGGGTGTGATTGCTGGGGGGAGTGTCCGTGGTCCTTGCTCTGGGGATGCCGTGGAGGAGCCGGGCTCTGCTCTGCATCCTCCCTCCCTGTCCTGTGGTGGCTCTGAGCGTGCCAATAACGGCTCCTTTTCTTCTCTTTTTTCTTTTAGCCATGTCCGGGCTTGTAGTCCCGCCAATGTAAAGTCACTTTTGTTTACCTACCGTAGCACCAAGCTGCAGAGGATGGGCTTAGGGGACAAGTTTAGTATATTAAGACATGCTGATGGAAGCAGTATCTTCACGCAGAATCAGCAACAAAATCGAAAATGCTACAGGAAAAAAATAAAAAAAACCCACAAAAAAAAAACCCACAAAAAAAAGAAAAAAAAAAGACTTTGTTTAAAGATTTTATTTAAACTATTAAGAATCTACATGCAAAACAACCTACTTCTTCATGAACAATTCCATTTTATTGACTGAATTTTTCTCATATTTTCACATTTCTCAGTCCTGGAGAATAAGGAAAAAGCGACGCCTATTTTGTATAAAGTTTCTGATTACGTCTTGGCTATGTCTAGTACTTGCTATGTGTTGGGAGAAACTTTGTGGATGCACCATTTTGATTATCATGAAACACTGATGAAAAATGCCTCCGAACATTTTTCTGTACTCATAACTAGATTCACAATGGTTGTGTATCTCTATAATGTGAAATATTTTTTTGTGGTGGAAAAAAAAAAAAAAAGGGGGCCAAGGAGGTTATGAGCCATCAAACTGGAAAAAAAAAAGAATAAAAAAAAAAGGATGAATATATGATTAGAAAAAAAAAAAACCACACAAAAAACCGGGGCGCGGGGGCGGGCGCGGGGGGGTTTATCGTTGCTTAACTTCATCTTAATGAAATGGAACTTTGTAACTTATTGTAGTTAGAAATTGTAACTTTGATATTGAATTCTCTTGCCTTCAACAAGCACACTGACAGAGAAAAAAAAAAAAAGAAATTGCTACTGTCTGTTGGTTTAAAAAAATGAAAAAAATATACTTCCACTGCTAGAGCTTCCTGTTAAGCAAGTGTGATCTGCAACATTTTTTCAACTTTTGCTAGCACTGTATACTATTGCATTTTAGGCTACTGTGAAGTCTATGTTTCTTGTACCAGAAATTTGTCCTTTTGACTTCTAGATCCTTCTTCCCTAATGTGTTTTGTATGTGGTTATAAAATTGTAGACTTTTGTGATTTTGCCAAAGTTGTAGCTAAATATTTATACACTTGTCTTGAATTTTTTTCAGATCCACTTAAATATTTAGACAAAAAAAAAGCAGATTTTATTCCTTATGACCACTATAAGGAATAAAATAGTCTTATCCATTGCAACACTTTCTTTCACATAAACACTTGCAGTCACTAAGGGAATTTATTTTGTAACATATCAACTATAAATATTGTATTTATCTTTGAAATTTTGTATATTGCTTTTCATCATTTTTTTTATGTTCTTGTATGTATTGGTTTTTGTCCTGGCCTGGTATCGTGATGCTGAAAATAGCATTAAGCCAAGAACTGTTGCCTTCATGTTTTTCTTTTAAATAAATCAGTGTCTGTGCATTTCATTTGTACTTCATAAGGTTGCTATTGTTTAGCCTTTCCATCCTTTCTTTTTTAAATTTTTTTTTCAAAAATTCAAATTCATTGTTTATTTTTATATTATTTTTAAGTTATCAGAACAAATAATTTTGAAAGAAAAAGTCGTTTGTTGTATAGTCAAATCAAAATTGTGCCACATGGCTGTAATGAATACTAGTAGAATATGTGCATGTGATACAGCCACAGAAAAGATGAATCTATTTTGTGGTTGCATTTTTTATTTTCTTTTTTTTGTTTGTTTGTTTTCTTTATTTTTTAATTTTATTTTTAATTTTTTTTTTTTTAAGATTGTAAAAAGTCATTTTTAGCTGCCACCCATGACTTTGCCACATAGCTGAACTGTGTTTACTGGAAAAATTCAGAGGCCTAAAGTTTAAAAATAAATTCACTTCTGATGTTTTAATTAAAATGTTTGCCACATGAACTTCTCTGATGCCTTAAAAGTGAACTTCTTTGAAGAACTTTTGTGCTGTTTTATCACAGGCTTACACCACAATTGTTAATCACAACTTCATTTGGATGATTTCTGGTGTAAAAAAATAAGGGGGAAAAAAAAAGCACAATCCCGGTGTACAATTCTGCCACTCCTTTATGTGTCGATTTTCTGCTGCACTCTGCATTCTCCCAAACCCTGCTCTGCTCAAAACCGGGGAAGGTTTCACGGGAAATCAGGATCACACCGAATTTTTAATGTCTGGGAGTTGTTTATTTAGGTTTCTTGGGGTTTTTTTTAGGGAACTTTTTGTAATCAACCCGTAGCCGATGGTACTTTTTAAACTGGAATGACCTCCGTTGTATTCCGTGGCTCTCAGTGCCAAATCCAGCCAGAGAAACGTGGAGTTGTTTTTATTTTTACTTTGCACTAAATCTTTTGCCAGCGCAGCACTGCAAAACACGTTGCAAACTGCAGCAGAATTCACCTTTTAACCAAAAAGGAGGGATCATTTTCGTTAATTATTATTAATTTTTTTATTATTATTATTTTTGTATTGTTTTTTTCTTTTCTTTTTGGGCAAAAAAATAATGCACATTTTAGTCAAGCTTTTCTGGAAGGTTTAGAAGAAGGGTTCAGCGTAGCACAGCTCTGTGAGCACGGCCAAGGTTGGCTAGGTGGGAAAGCCTGAGAAGTCACTTTGGAACTGAATTGCCTCCGTTATATTTTGTCTAAGTAAGGTTTTGCTCTAAAAAAAAAAAATAAAAGAAGAGGTCACGTGTACATGTTAAGAAAGTCTGCAAGTTCCTTCATAAATGCAATCTGTTTGTGTTTTAGATTAATTAGTCAATGCACTCATTGCTTCATTGTCTCCAGACGGAAAGCTTCACTAAATGGTAGATTTTACTGTTAAAGACCCTACAATAAGATTGTTTTATCTGTACATTTTTTCATATATTTAACTGTATAAAAAAATGTTCATTTTACACAATATTTAATTAAAGTATTTCTTGTCTGTGAATTTCATTTTTAGTAATTTTATCTGGTTTGATTATTAAAAAAAGTGGCTAAACACTAAACGAAATAGCGCAACACTGGGGGTTTCATTTCTAAATATCAGAATTTTTATTCCTTTGTTATGAAAAAGCCCAAACCCTTGACGTGGTTTTTCCAGTTCCCTGGGAGGAAGATGAGGAAGGACATCTCTGCTCTGCAGTGCCAATCACTTGTTGTTCAGCCTCGGTGAAGTATTTATGCAAAACTGCTCACTTTTTGTGAAGAATAAAAGCAGAATATCTCTTTTTCTTATTTAACCAAAATGGTGCACTTCAGTCAGGCTTTTTGTAAAGCAAAGGTAACAATAGATTTTTTTTTTCCTTTTACTATTTTAATATCATATTGTAAAAGTCTGTAAACAGGAAAAGTTATTTTAAACAAAGCACAACCCAAATTTTCCATGTGGTGGTTTGACACTGAAGGTCGACGTGCTCGTCTCTTAACTGCTGAGAAGGAAGCAAATTCTTTTGCTAATTATAATACTGAGCACAAATATTTCATCCTCTGAGCCATAATATGTGCAATGCACATATAGTGGGTGCAAAAATATATTTATAATGAGGTGGGCATGTGCAGCCTTGGAGCTGGAGAGAGCTGCAAAGCTTTGCCTGATGTGCAGGTCTGAGTTCCCCATTCCAGACACCAAATGTGCTCCTGTATCCTTTTGTGTGACCAGCACCACCAAAAAAAGGGCATTTCCACAGGAATATGGGTCTGGCAGAGGAATGTAAGCACTCGTGGTGGTGAAACAGGGAGTTTGTTCTGGAGTTTGATCCGGTCATTAATCAGAGGGCTGCTGACAACTTTGAGAGGGCACTGAGAAACTCGGAGCTCCAAAGTGAAGGGATGGAGTGGTGTGTGTGGATCCGGTGCCAAAGGACACGCTGGGTGCCCCAGCCCCTCCTTGGCTGCCTGTGGTTCAGGGATGGAGTGGGGAGAAGGCAAAACTCAGTCACTGCAGTCACAACCTACAGGAAAACCAGGATTTTTAACCATGCTTCCTTTCTTCTCCAGCATTTCCATAGTTTTCATGTCAGATGAAAACTGATTTGATGAAAAAAAAAGGTGTTAAAGCTGCAGAACACTTTGGATTATTATTATTTTTATTATTTTTTATTATTATGCATTGAAAACTGTTCCAATCTGAGTGTGTGTCTGCGTATCGTGTTTAAAAGGCAGCATAATCAGATGCATCCCACTAAAAAATAAGCTGGTTTTTAGGGATGAAAGTCTGCATGATGCCTACTGGCACTTTTCCTTTTAGTTTTATTTCAAAGGTTTGAATAATGAGCATCTAAATGGTTCCTCTAACTTTCAATGCAAGGAAAACACAAAAGGAGAAAACCCACATATGACAATTCCTAGAGCAATCCACCACCTACGACACAAGTGGGTAAGAGCCCTGCTGTGGAAATATGTTGTGTCAGCCCACAGTGAGTTTAGACACAGGAAGATGATAAAAATTCCTTAATCAAAACGAAGGAATAAGAGTCTCTAAAAGTACATGCCAATTATTGCAGAGCAGCTTTTAAAAGTCTTTCAAGCTTTTAAAGATTATTCAAAGCACTTGAAATAGGCTTCAATCTAATGCCTCATTTCATTGCATTAAACAGCCTAGTTAATAAAGAATCAATATATTCAAAGGGCAAGGTTATCTTTTGTCTATAAGGGGTGGTGTCATTCTGAACCTTTTATAGTTCAAATGCTGAAAAAGACCTCATGAAATCTATACTCATCAAGTGGGTCAACTAGAGCAATAAAGAGGCCTCTGAAAGAATGGCTGCACTTCTTTAAAACAACTATAAGTCTTATCTCCCCACATAGTCCTCGCCAGGCTCCGCCAGAAAATGTCAATTTCTCATCAAGACAAGAGGCCCGGCGATAATTTTTTCCCAGAGAATACACACAATTAGGAGAATGCAGAAAGGCCCCACCAGTGATTTGTAACTTATTATGTCACCGGCGGGCTGCGACCCGCCGCTAAGCAGATAATAAGGGCTGTTGATAACGCAGGTGTCAATAGGGCCCGCGGTGATGCTTGAATGTGAGCCCTTGTGAGCGCGCAGATCGCGGCGCCGATAACCGCACACCCGCCCGCCCGCGCGCCCGCGCCCCAAATTAATGCCCTGGATAAACCGCACAAAGGAGCGCCGCTTCTTTATCCTCCCTGAGACAATTCCCCGCTTTACCCTTCAAGGAGCTCTTTTATGTGCGAATAAGGTTGCTTTTAATGAAATTGAAACTCATCAGAGGAAATCAAAACCCTCAAATCAGATTACAAATTGATTTTTTTTTTTTCTCTTCCCTTCCTTTTTGGCCACTTGTCGTTGTTCGATGGAGTGCCCTAAGTTTTACAGGGAAAGGAAGAGAATGCAGCCAGTCTGGAGTCAGGGCATGCAAACAACCTCTAAACTAAAGCATACAAAGGAGGAACGTTCCTGAAGTCCCACAAGTCATAAAAAGTTTTAAAACGTTGCTGGTATTCTTCAAAACTTTACCCAGATACTTCAAAAAATACTAAAGTTGTAATTAAATGAACTGTCCTAGAACTTAAAATTGTAAAATCAAACAATAAAACCCAAGCCATTTCCCTTTCTCCTGTGCAATGCTAAATTTCATTGTTAGATGAAATATCAAATATAATTTCTCAGTGCTCAGGTCAAAATTAACAGATGGAGGAGCTGAGACCCCCCTGGTCTGGGACCCTGCTTCAGGGGTGACTCACTGAAGCACTTTGGCCAGCTGGGACATGACAGTGACAAAGGCAATACAGTTGTGGCTCGATTTTATTTCTTAAAGATTTTATTTCTTAAACATTTAAATAAAGCAACAGTTGCACTTAATGGCTTTGTTTTCCCTTTGTTGGCTTCGTGCTATTACTGAAAGGACATAATGAATTAAAAGGTGCAGTTAATTAGTCACAAAATTGTACACTTTTGGTGCCCACAAAACTTGTAGAGGATTTTGGTTATGTGACTCTTTGTTTGCATTTATCTTTAAGTAAATTAAGCTGTTTGAGAAATGACTTTGTAGCAAAAGCAAGTACTGAATAGAGGTGGTGAGGATGCAAGGAAATTATCTGAAAGCTGCTTTGCTTCAACCAGACAAAGTCACAGATTTCCTACTGTGTAAAATCTAAAATAGAAATGTCAAGTGAAAAGAAAAGGAAACTGAGGCTGGAATTGGTGTGGGTAACACAGCCAGTCAAGAGTTGCCCTGTACCTACAAGGAAACATGGGATGGAAATACCAAGGGAAAGATGGAGAGAAGAAAGGAGGAAGATGTGAAAAAAATTGTACAATGAAACCCAATAAAGTTGTCTTTAATGATGTCCTTCCTTGTGGCATGGAATTCTGTTATGGGATTGAGTTCTTGGGGTGTCTCTGGAATTGTTTGGGTTGGAAGGGACCCCAAATCCCACCCAGTGCCAGCCCTGCCATGGCAGGGACACCTCCCACTGTCCCAGGGGCTCCCAGCCCCAGTGTCCAGCCTGGCCTTGGGCACTGCCAGGGATGCAGGGGCAGCCCCAGCTGCTCTGGGCACCTGTGCCAGTGACCCTTTTCCTCCTTAGGACAGCTCTAGGTCCAGGCTCTTGTGTCCACAGACATAAATGAAGCTGTAATGAATATAAATTATTATAATAACAACAATATAATCTCTAATAACCATTTCACAAGTCTACTTAGGCAGACCAGTTCAGTCCATGGTGCTTCTTCACCTTTTTGGTTTATCTGTGTGTCTCAGAGCAGGTCACGAATCCAAAAATTGCTGTAGTGTCCCAAGGATCTCTGCAAGGACTTCCAGGATTTCTCCTCAACTATCTCTTCACTTGTTTCATCTCTTAAACACAGCCCGAAGAATTTACAGAGGCCAAGCAGTGGGTAGGGACCAGCCAGAGGCTCTGAGGCACCAAGGGGTGAAGCCATGGGTGAGGACCATGGACCTCACAAATCTTAACAAATCCTAACAAATCCCTGGAGCTGTTAAAGCCTGAGCAGCAGGGGCCCAAGGATATCAGTACTTGGCAAAATATAAACATAAATGATGGGGTTTTTTTAATTAGAAAGCTACTCAGAGACCTTTCAAAGCTCTAAACCAGTATTAACTGGCCCAAACCTGCTAAAATAATGTTTTACAGAAGTCCAAGCCAAGCCATCCTTGCCCATCTCAGTCTTTTTCCAGAGCTGTATATCCCCAACCAGAGATTTGTCAGGATCCTTCAGCAGCTCAGCCCTGAGCAGTGACAGAGCACAGGGAAAACACAGAGCAACCCTTCTAACAAAAAATTTGTCCTGGAACAACCTGTTCAGGGTATTGCACATAAAGATTTTGAAAATGCTCTGCTGTTGGTGGTTGTAAAAGGCCCTAACCAAGTGACTGGAATGGCTCAAAAATAATAAATACATAAATAAACACAGAAATACAGAAATTATTAAATACAGTTGAGCCATATTTACATTAGTGATGTACACCAGAAATCGGCAAGAAACAATTTTAAACTTGGTTTTCTTTTTTTAAATTAGCCTGGAAAGCAGCTACCAGAAGCAAAGCTGTGCTCATGCTGGCTAGGTATTATAAAAGAACCAATGGCAATGCAGAGGCTGCCATGGGAAGGAGCCCAAGGAAAATAACTTTGATAAATAGTTCAGATTAAATGCAGAAGAGTTTTAGGCAGATGACACTTCGTGAGGTCATCTCAAGGTGGTTCAGATGACCCAGCTGGCAGGATCCAGCTCAGCACCTGCAGTCAGAGTTTTTGCAGTGACAAACTTGGTGACAGCAATTTCAGCAATGGCTGAGTTGGGTTGGTTTTTTCCTCTTCATTTCAATGGGTTCATCTGGTTCAGCTCAATGACAAACTCACTCAGAACTGAAAACATGATTGGGCTTTGGAAGAGCAGAAAATGTGTATTCCTCTCCCTATCTATGAACAAAAAATAAATTCCAAAGGATAAGATCTGCTGGGTTTTAATATCTTAAGGATGTGATGATCAGAAACCACCTATTAATTTTTTTTTACTATAGATAATAATATCTCCTTTGCATATTAACTTTATCAGTCAAATTAATTAACGAAATTTATCATTCAGGTGCAGAATATGTTCCTTGATTTTGCAGCCAGCACTATTTTGGTAGGTCTGGTTAACTGATGGAATTAATGCTGTTCTCACCACAGTGGTACTGAACTCTCATTTCCATCCAAAAAGAACTTGACAACTCATATAATAAAAAGGAAATGCAACTTTCTGCATTCTCATCCCTGCAAAGATATAAACCACATAATCAGATTACGAAATATAATTGCATACATGAATGTAAATAAATTAAATAATAGGGAGAGCTCCGTGATCAGTCAAAGGAAGTGCAAATTCAGTAACGCTCTTAGATTTGAACAAAACCAGTTAAATTTGTTGATAATGGGAATAATCTCCCCTTAGGAGAATGAGCTGACATTCTCAGAGAAAAATTAATAAAAGATAGATCAGACAGTACATTTTCCCTCATTTTCAGTGAGAATTGTATTTGAAAAACATCTTGAATGGAGATAAGATTGAATTTTCTATACGTTTTGAGGGAAACAGACTTGTGGTTTTCTCAAAAAAAATTTTTTGTCCTTCTAGTAAAGTTCTGGGTTCTTTTTTTCCCCTCTTTCTTTTTTCCTTCTTTTTTTTCCCCTGGCCATCCCCCTGAAGTGGGTGTTTGGGGCAGGGTGGTGAGCAGCCAGACACTGAGGAGCAATGGTTCATAGCTGAATGTGTCCCTAAATAAAGTTACCCCGTGAGCCTCAGCCTTTGGGCTTTTCCTCTTCTTTTACACAAACCCACCCTTCTTTTTCCCTTCCCTTGACCCATGTCTTCCTGAATTGGGATTTGGCAATTCCAGTCCTTAGGCTGCTGATCCAAACCTCCTCGTGTGCCTCGGTGTCCCAGCAGAGCCCTCCTGTCCCCAGCCCTGTTGCTGGACCCGGCACTGGATATGGAGCCGGTGGGATGTGGGATCAATGCAGGCATCCCCAGCAGCCCACCTGGGCTCTCCCAGCGCTGCTGTGGGGAGCAGTACTGATGCCAGCTCTGTCCTGCACCGGGGGGACATCCCTGGGTCATGTTTTCCCAGTACCAGGTGATGTAAAGGAGGCGCGGTATCACAGAATCATGGAATGGTTTGGGTTGGAAAAGCTCATCCACTTCTAACCCCTTGCACTTGGCCAGGCTGCTCCAAGCCCATCACACACCTGTGTGTGCTGCAGCCTGCGATAATTTAGATCTAACATTTTTTTCTTTCAAATCATTAGATTTTTTTTTAAAAATTCCAACTTCTTGGAGGTCGTGTGATAGAGGAGATCCCAGGTGTTTGGCGACACTGCTGGGACAGTTCAGTTCCAGCCCCTGAGGGCAAAGCTGTGACACCTCACCAGCTGATCACCCGAAATTCTTCTCTTTGGGCTGCATTTTGCTGCCTCACTAAAGCTGCACCTACCCCAGGCTGGCCTTTGTTCAGCAAGAGGCTGAGCCCGAGCTCTCTCCCAGCCATCCTCGGCAGCATCTGGAGCGTGGTGCTGCCCAGGGATGGCAGATGATGTTGGATGTTTGATGTTTCCAGCAAAGCGAATCCGCTCACCTTTCACCACCCCCTCCCCTTAGCCCTCACTCAGCGCCTCATCCCGGGCTCATGGAGGGGGATAACCCATTCCAGCCAGGCTCAGCTCCTTGGATTACATGATGTGGAACCTGGGAAGCCGCCTTGGATCCGCCCCAGAGAGGTACAGGCACAGCAATTAGTAAAATCAAGGTGTATTTCCTACATCATGCAGCTGGGGGCATTTTGCAACTCATTTCGCCAGAGAAAAACTTGTTATTTAATTGCCTTGGCTGCTGCTGGATCAGATTCAAAATGAGTGGGAATATCAGGTCCTGCCAGATATATTCAATCATATTCCTGCTTTTTTTTCCCTGACTGGATCCGACGTGCCAGTAAGCAGTGAAGCAGTTAAATATGGACATGTGAATTCCAGCAAAGCTGAGATTTCAAACTCAACACCCCTGCCAGGATGAACGAGGAAAATGAGCATCTCCCTCCACTCCCTGCCTGTCCCTGTGGCGAGTTTAAGGGCAAGAGAATTCACAGTGGTTTGGCCAAATGATGGAATGTTTCCTATTCACCCTGATAAACCAATAATAACATCTTGTGCAGACCCCAAATGAATAAATAGTAATAAAAAAAGCCTGCCAGAATTCAGAATTATGGGTGATGTGAGGTCAGAGCTGGTGGGCATGGTGGAGATGGGGTACAGGGGCACTGTTCCCCCTGGATAGGATGGGATGGGGCATTTCCCACCACCACAATCCTGAGCCCAAGCGAAACTGGGTGGAGAAGGGGAAAAAAAAGATATGTCTAAATGAGTCCAGTAGTGATTATGAAGTTCCTAAGAGGCAATCTAATTTAGCTATATAAAATCATGAAAGGGGAAGAATTAATTGATACTAATGAGTTATATGAGATAGCATCATAATTAATTCCTAAATAGAAAGAGGACATAGGCTGGAGCGAGGGGGGGATCAGACTGGCCTATATACCATAATAGATTACAGAGGCTACTTGAGATGAGAAACAAACTGCCAAAGTCAGAGTGGGACGGAGTTAGGAAGTCTTTGCCAATGCAAAGAAAAGTCTTTCCAGCAAATCCCGAGAGCTGGGAAGTTCAAGGGCCACTTTGCCCTGCTCCTGCTGGCCCCTCCATGGCATTTGCACCAGCGACACCCTGGCCTGGTCTGTCCATCAGGGAGCCCAAACACAACCTGTGCTGGTGGTTGCTGAGGTAATTATAAAGATTTAATTTGATTTTCCCCCCTAAATCGTGTGGTGAGTAAATCAGTACACAATCCCACAGCAGCATTCTTGCATCAACTTGGACACATTATTTGGATGTGATATTCGGAGCCCAGCTGCCTTTTTTCTGCTCCATTTTTACTCCTTTGAGGGACAAATCACAGGTGACCACTCATACACTGGAAGGCAAAAACCTATAATGAATCATAGACACGAAATTATGTAAGGACAGGACATTGTTTCTGTAAATTCTGTAAAATCATCACATCCTGACTCCACCTTCACCAGCACAAATCAGAGACCTCTGCAGCTTTTCTCCTGAAAACCAATATTAGAAGTTGTGCTTGGTTTTTGTTCTCCATCTGAGCTTTAATTTGTAAAAAATTCAGTTGCTACTGCAGGGAAGAGCTCCAAGTATGTTCATTTATCAATGCTGGATGCCTTTTTAGAGGGGAAATCATGGAAAGCTATTTTGATTTTCAGAGTTGTGTTCACAAAGAGAAAAAAAATAGAAGAGAGCTGGAGAGGGATTTTGGACAAGGGCCTGTAGTGCCAGGACAAGGGGGAATGGCTTTCCACTGCCAGAGGGCAGGGTTAGATGGGATATTGGGAAGAAATTAAATATTATCATATAATCCAAAGCAGGAATGGGATGGAGCCACTCAGAGAAACGGAAATGGGGTAGAAAATCAGTAATTTAGATGTGAGGTGCTGATGTTCATCAGCCTTAATTTACTAATGATGGCTTCTCCTAAGATTTAACCTCATCCTTAACATACTACCCCTACTGAATTTTCAAAATCAGTGCTAGCCTGGTAATCTCTTCCCAGTTCAAATAAATTAAACATTAAATGGAAATAATGTGTGGATTTCCAGCTCTGGGTTTGCTGCCCAGTTTAGCACTGCCACTGGTGCTTTTTCCTTATGACAAATTCACAGGGATGAATGTACCAAAGAGGCCACAGTGTTTCTAAAAATTACACCTAAATTTGATGGAGAGCCAAGGCAGTACACTACCAAAATATTTGAGCAAGAGAAATATTTGAGGGAAGATGAAGGAAATGGTAAAGAAAAAGATGAGGATGAAGGAAATGATGAAAACTAACAAAGTGATGAAAGAAATTATTGAGAGAATGATGAAATAAATAATGAAGATGAAGAAAAACATGATGAAAAGTAAGAAAATGTAAACAATGGTGAAGAAAATTAAATAAATGGTGGTGATGAAAATATGGAAAAAAACATGAGGAAAATGATGAAAAAATGACAAAATTACTAAAATAAAATGAGTTACGAAAAAAATAAGAAGATGAAGAAATGATGAAATAAATGATGGGGATGAAGAGGAAGAAAAGATGAGGAGGAAGAAAAGCTTTCACATTTCTCAACCAGAGCCACCCCAACAGGCTCCCCACAGCCGGATCCTGCTCGCAGGTGGAAAAGCCGCTCGGACGCCGGCACAGAGCTGCTGATAAATCTAATCCTGAAGGATTGGAAATGAGGTAAAAGAAATTCTGATGAAAATTATGTACATGTACTTTGACAAGCTCATAAACACTGCAGCCATGATAAGTTTTCTTATTTTTTTTTTAAGACCCGACACAACTGTGTAAGCCCAAACTCTAATTTTTACAGCCCTGGGTTTGGAGATCTGTCATTGGGAGATATAATGGAAAGAATAATTGCCTGGTGGCTGCACAAACAGGAGATGTGTTGTCAGGCTGCAGTTTGGAGGCTACATCTGGCTTCGGAAATGATTGATGCTGTCTCTGTGTGTGATTCAGGAAACCATTTTTTCTCCTTTCTTCTTTTTTTTTTTCCTTTTCCCTCCCCCCGCTAACACAACCACCACGCCGAACCTTCAATTAAATCAGTATTAAAGAAAACTTTTGATTTATTCCTCCTGCACCGCGGTGCTGCGGCCGGGCAGCGCGCGGCCCTCGCGGCCGCGGCGGGCACGTGATTCCAATTTGAAATTAAAAAGTCATGTCTGAATAACACAACAGCATTCTCATTTCCTAATACTCTGCTTTTTACTACTTTGCATTCAACTGTGAAAAGTCTTTTAAAACTCTGAACAGCAGTAAAACTTGAATGAATTTTTGACCCATTATTGCATAGCGGGTGCGCTTTCCAAGTTGGAGAGACTGCCAAGTTCTCCCCACCTAATATTTCCACTTTAATTGTGCCACTTGAGAAATTTACGTGCCTCAAAATATGGCATGAATCTTACGCTTATTGCAGTATCATTAGCAGCAACATTTAAGCAACATCTGTGTGCTATAGAACTAATTGAAGTAGCAGAAGTGGCAGCTGTAAATCCACAGGAAGATGGCAGTTTGCACCCAGCACTGCTGAGTTAGCGGGTAACTGTCAGCCTGTTCCTGCAATCTGCTCTCGAGGACTACGGTACAGGCACACAATGTCCAAAAAAATACAGCGAGGAGGCTAATGATCCTATTAACCACTTTGCTGCACCAATTTGGCTGTTTTTCCAGTTTCCTTGTTGGATTTCATTATATATTTCACTGTTCCAGTAAAAAAGTCCAGTACGAGATGTGCTCGCTTACTTAAGTGGGGGGAAGCTCCTGCTCGGTTGAATCAACACACAACCCATTCTTTTTTTCTTTAAAATTCCATGTATTTCACCATCTTTCCCATTGTTTAATTTTTCTTCATCACGCACGCCTGGGTGAAAAAGAACTTTTCCCAACTGTTAATGCTGGTATTTAAAGCAATGACATTTTCCTCCCCGGGATGTAACATTTCCAATAATCAATAAAGCTGGAGGCCGAGGAGGGGAGGAGAAAGTCTTTTTTTAGGAGCGAGGGTGGAAGCACATCTTCATCGGGGCCGGGAATGCCGCGCATGGCCGGCAGCACGCCAGCCCGGGCCCCGATTGCACTAATTGGTGATTGCAGAGGGAGGAAGGTGCTTCCAGCAGCATGTCCTGGAATTACCGACTAATCCAGGCACAGGGTTCAGAGCAGCGCCGCTCCTTCCGCCTTCATCGGCGTCTTGGGTGGGGAAGAGCAGCCTCAGCAACCCCAGAGCGCTCATGGGGACACGGGGGATGGAATTAAGCAGGAAACAGGAATGGTTTGGGGTCGGGGCAGTTGGGTTTTGGAGGTCACCTCACAGCGCATCCCCCCACTGTTGGCCACCTCCGTCCCGGCCATGGCGCGGCCCCGGGGAGCCGGGAAGGCGCTGCTGGAGCCCCCTTGCCATGATCTGTTTGCCAAGAGCCCAAGTTCATTAGAGGCCCAGCACGTCTGCAGGGCCGCCATGTGACAGGCTGGGAGCCACCGGTATTTGTTGTCTTAATGCACAAGTACTCGGGGACTGGACTGATAAGGAAAAAACTGTTTGGAATCTGCTGCTCTACACGCTCAGGGTGGCACGGGCCAGCCTGATATTGAAAATCAATAGTCACGTGGTGGTTTAAAGGTTAGAGGTCCCCTGAATTAACTTTCTAGTACTAAATTACCAGATCTATTTATTTATTTATTTACCTATCTGCCTCTTTCCTTATTTATTTATTTGTTTCCCCTTTAGCAGTGACTGGGGGGGATGCACTGGCTTTAAAGGGGTACAGTCTGCACCTGGAGCCAGGAAAGAGCAAAATACTTTTAATACTTGGTGTGAGGATTTAAATGTGAGGATTTTAATTATGAGAAAATTTAGAATACACAGAGCAATGTCCAAAATGGCAATGGAGCCAGGAGCATTGATAGTGGCCTGAAAATTAAAATGCTGCTTCAATCTTTTAACTCACATCTGTATAGTGCCTGCACTTGTGCTTCATATAATATTTAAATAAATTCATCTTTTATTACCAACAGTGTTTAAAAAATGTAAAGGAATGGTATTATTTACAATATTTATTCATTGGGAATGAACAAATAATATTGTCGCAAATAAATTGAATGGCTAGGGTCAAAGCTCGTGAAGACACAACATTGCTTTTCACCAGTGAGCACAGTGCACTCCCAAGGACTGCTCCAGTGTGTAGGTACTCACACCTGGAAGCACATTCATGACAGGTCTTTGGCTTCTCTGTTTCAGGTACTGCAAAACCCATATTATGCTTTTTTTCACTGAATAGATTTCTTATTTAATTTATTCCAATGTTTCCCTTCCCCTTGTTTTCATTCCCCAGGTACACTGGCAGCAGGATTTTCAATATAGTCAGATCACAGAATACCCTGAGTTGGAAGGGGCCCGCAAGAATCAGCGAAGTCCAACTCCTTGAATATTGGAATATTGAATATTTGCAGCCTGGGCTGGTGTTCTTCAGAAGGGCCAGCAGGGATCTGGGTCCCAGCTGCCCACTGGGCACCGTGGCTGTGGGAAATTTGGGATTTGGCAAAGCCCCTGAGGGCGTTGGGCATTAACCACCTTGGCAGATCCCAGGATGGACTGGGTTGGAAAAATCCCACCCAGTGCCCCCCAGCCATGGCAGGGACACCTCCCACTGTCCCAGGGGCTCCAGCCCCAGTGTCCAACCTGGTCTGGAAGTGGCAGCGCTGCCAGGGGTTCTGGGGGGTCCCCAGGATGCCCCACACCCCTTTTCCATGGGCACATCCTGGTGGGCAGGGGCAGCCCTGGGTCCTGTCCCTTTGTGCCACCTGACCCCTCCGGGAGGGGACATCTGGAGCAGCCACTGAGGCTTTGAAGCACCAGATGTGGCAGGAAAAAGCACTTCCAGGAATTTTAGACACCGCAAAAAAGATTTTTCTTTCTGGGTCAGGGACTCTTCTGCAAAGCCTTTTTTCTAGAAATACTCGGCTGTTTTAAGATTTATTGATTGCTACAGCTTAAATCTAATTTTCTCTTACCACGGTGGGTCCGTATCCATGCGTGCTGTCCCAGCCAGGAAGGGACACCTGGGTGCTGCCACCAACAGGGCACTGGAGCTGGGCCAGGGGCACATATAAAGTCCCAAAATAAGGGAAAAATCCAGGAGAACCACTCAGGTCTTATTGCTGGACTAAATGAAGCACTTCTAAAAAAATGTCCAAACTATGTATTATAGCATTTTTCCAGATAAATACCAAGCGTCTTCTTTAAAAATTAAAATGTTTCTTTTTAAATTTTTATTTTTTCTTTATATGATTAGTTATTATATAATATCAGCATATTACAATATACAATATATCACCCTATGTAATAATTAGACATTATAATATAATACAATACAGCACAGTATAATGTAAACATGATAAATGAATGTTTAAATTAAACTTTAAATAATTCAAAAATTAAAATTAAACATAACCTTCTCAGCTTTGGAATCTTCAGACTCCTGTCCATTTGTGTCAGACCCATCCCTGCCATGGCCAGCTCCAGTTTCTGGGTATTTCCAGGTGGGTTCCCCCTGCACACAGAGGCTTTGAATATACAATCAGAAAAATTCAACCTAAGGCACCCTTTTTGATAAATACACAAATAAAAGGATGGAGACGAGGTTGTAAGTAATACAAATCTCCTGGTGCTCAGGGTCTGCTCAACCCCTACACAATTTTGCCTGTGTGAAGAGCCCTGGCCACACAGTGTAGGATCCATGTACCCACAGATTCGCACATAAATGGAATTATACCAGGGTAGAAACCAGAAAACCATCATTTGAAAGCATAACATGGGCCAAGATTCCCTGGTTTGCACATGCACAAAACAACCCTACAGAAACGTTGAGATTTATTTTTTTATAACTGTCATTTTTAACTGGCAGACAACTCCCCTAATGTTTATTTCTGCCAGCAATCTTATTAATTCCCATACTACTTCTGGACCATGCTTGCACTACAGAAATAATTTTAATTGAACATTTATTAAAATAAATGCTTTGTCAGGATATCCCCACTCCATCTGGCTGCACTGGGCAGGCATTATTTCCTGGATGTGTCTGCTTTATACAACGTCTTCTCCCACAGCTCTCGCTGACGACCAGAGCTGATGATTAGATTGGGGTGGCTTTTGCCCAGCAGTGTTTTGTGCCACAGCCCTCTCTGTCTCGTGGACATGAGCTCACATCCATGCTCTCCAAACCACAGGGCTCTTCCTCCTCTGCTGCACAGAACGGGGTTTATTTGGGAGCGACATCCACAGCCCCACCAGGCTGACAAAAGGCAGAGATCTGCTATAAATAACCCACCCTGCCAGGCTGCACGAGCTGTGTTTGGTGGGTTTGTTTTCGTTTTTTGATGGTTTGGGTTTTTTGGGATTTTTTTTGTTTGTTTGTTTTTATTTATTTTTTTTTCATGGAGTTTGTGCAAGCTCAGTTACAGAGATATGAGTTTTGATAAGAAATAGAATATGAATTAGGTTCCCAGCATTAAATTTCCACCCTTGAAAATAAATGAAGCTGAGCTTTCCTCTTTCTCCCTCCCCACCACACTCACCTGTTGGCAAACATATTCTGGGCACCAAAAAGCCCTTTTCTAGCACTTTTAGCAGCCAAACATTATTTTTATTGCTGGCGCCACGAACAAACAGCAAACAAACAGGAGACACAGTGAATTCACAGCATTGTGCAGTTAATCCTCCATTCAGCAGCGTATCAAAGCACTTTTGTGCTACTTCTGCCGTGCTTCATCTTCATGAAAGCCACAATTTTTATGGAATATCTCCTTCGCCCCAAAGCTGGGGCTCTCCCTCCGCCTTTGGCCAGACCACAGGAGATTTGTTTCCTCCCACAATGAGGGAGGTGGTGCTTTCTGAAACTTCAGAAGGCAGCTGGATATTCACTGAACTGGTTGGGTTTAATTTATTCCTCGTCCAAAGCCTGTAGCAGAAATGCTCTCTACAATGGAAATTGCAAATGCTGCAGCACCCCCAAATTTGAAATTTATTTCCTGTGCTCCAGTAGTTTTCCGTTCTTCAGCAGCTTTGAGCATCTGCTTGTTTGGTGATTTTGGGGAGGTTCTTATGCTTTTCAGCATTTCTGCTCTGTAGCAGGGCCTTGGGACCCTCAGGACACACAGAGCTGTGCCCACCTCAAATGCTGTGTCCAGCTCAGGGCCCCTCAGGACAGGAAGGACCTTGAGGGGCTGGAGCATGTCCAGGGCAGCTGGAGCTGGGGGGGCTCAGCCTGCAAATTCCACACTTTTGGTCAAGCCTTGTCTCAGTAGATGGATTTGTCTTCAAAAATGAAATAAACCCAACAGGAAACAAGGGTGAAGTTGTGGCTGTTCCATCCCTGGCAGTGCCCAGCGCCAGGTGGGACCATGGGGCTTGGAGCACCCTGGGACAGAGGAAGGTGTCCCTGCCATGGCAGGGGTGGCACTGGGAGATATTGAAAGGTCTCTTTCACTCCAGACCTTTCTGTGATTTGATGAGCTTCAAAGCAAGATCAAAGTGTAACCTTTGAGTAGTGCAACATTCCAGGATCCCAAATACCCAAATAACTGACCCTGAGTCTGTTGGTTACACATCATTTTGCAGGGCATTAGAGAGGCAATATTTCTATGAAAATTTAATTTGAAAATGATGGAATAATCCTAATTTAGCAGGATGTCTTCCCTCACGTTTGGCGCATGGTGTCGAATCAACAGTTGATATATTTGGTTTATTTTCTGTTGTCAGGCAGGGAGGGCTGTGACTCACAGACACTCAGCACACACACAGACAAGAGTTTGTCTTCTTCTGAAGGCTCTGCTCCAAAATATTGTTCCAGTCACTCTCTAGCCAAGGAGGTGATGATTCCCTATGAAAAGTTGGCATTAATTATTCTTCTGACTGTGACAACCATAACGAAGCCTATTTTTTATTAAAGAAGTGCAGATCAACATCAGTTTATAATTACATTATCCTTAATAACTGTTCCATGTACTGCTGGCTCTCAAGTTCCAAACACGAGTTTTGAGGGAAGATGTCCGGGCTGAGATCCAGATGGGGATGGTTTTTGGGCCTGGGGATGTTCAGATCTGTGACTGGGGCTTCTGTCACTGCTGGCTGGAATTCCCAAAGCCTGCAACATCCACGTCCTGCAGGGCAGAACAAGGGGGCCCAGAGCCTGAGCCCAGCCCTGCCCTCACCTCTCCCAGCCCTGTGGGGCTGGATGGGCCCTGGGGTCCTCTTGTGAGCGGTGCAACCAAGGGGTGCAGAGAATCCACCTCAAATTCTGCTCCCCTGCTCATCAGTGGCAGCGGTTTAGGAAGATTAAGAATACTTAAGGCACAGACAGGCAATCCACTGCCAAATACTTTGGCTCTAGCACCAAAGGATGGAGCCAAAACCAGTTTGGTGATAGCTGGGCAGAGCACAAAGAACAGAAAGGGTTTTGTGATGATGTGACACAAAAGTAAAGTTGGGCAGAACCTGTCCACAGTTTCAGGCTGTGTGTGGCAAACACCTCAAATCACAGAATCTGCCGGCTTATTTTATCAACAGAAAAGGCTTCCTGCTTAAAAGGTTAGACAGAAATTTAAAAGGCAGCTTGCAATGAAAGCCAAGTTGAGGAAAAGAGAAAAAGAATCCAAGAGGCATCCCTGAGGAGAGGAGAGAGCACAGCAATGTGGCCATCAGCTACTCATGTGTCAAGAACAGATGATCTGCCCATCATAATTAAAGAGAGAGACTTAAAAAAAAAAACCCACAAGGAAGCAGGAGGTGCCAGGAAAACTTCAGTGGAGCGGGAGCTGCTGGCTCAGACGTCAGGAGAGGAGGAGATGAGGGGCAGGGAGAGGCAGCTCCCAGCAGGGACAGGCACCCTGAGCTGACACCACCGCCCGGGCTCTGCCTCGCCCTGTGATTAATGGCACCGGCTGCCACCAGGAGCCATCCTCCTAATGCATGTCACCAACTTCATAATTCCACTTGGAACGAGACAACAGCAAGTTAAATTCCTGGATCACTGTCACCGTGTCACTTACAGAAGGAGTTGCACCGGGGAGCAGTTGGCTATTGGAGTAATTTGAATGGAAATGTCAGTTTTCACAACCTGTGATTTGAGGTGAGTGCCCTGCTATTATACAGCAGCTCTGTCAGGCTGAGTGCTCACTGCCACCTCCCCTCACATCCCAGCCTCCTCCTGCCACCCACTGCCACCACAAAATCCACATTTCCTCCCCTGCAACACCTGCAATCCCAGCCAAGAACAGCTTGGGTGGGGGAACACTCCCTGTGTCTTCCCCTGTCCTGGCCAGATTTTAATCCTGATTTTTTTTATTCTGGCAAAGGGATGTGCTTCAAAACCTCCCCGAAAGAGTGAGCTGTTCCTGAATAAATTGATTAATCGAGACTCACACTGACCCCTGGGTTTTGTCTGAGTAAGGACTTCTGAATATGGTCAATATGTCTTACTGTTAAATACTTGCAGGAGTTGCTGCAATGAGGTTGTACACGTCTTATACGCCTCTGTGACAGGCTCAGTCAATTGCTGGCACTGTAAGGGGAAAAAAATACTGTGCAGAAGTACCTGTCCCTCAGCACCACCTTTGTGTACGTTATGTACACATTTATCCAGATGTTGTGGTGTTTGAAAGGCCACACATCCACTGCACACTTTGGGCACTGCTGTGTCTCCAGTGATTCAGGAGGAAATGGAGTTAAATCAGCATGGCTGGCAAGCAGCAACTCACTAAAGTTTAACTTCAATCACTTAACATCAGTTTAGAAGGATTTATAAGGATACAAACACAGTATGCCCACAATTTTACTAAATTCCAGCCTTTGTGAAAGCACCAGAAATGGAAAGAAACATAAAATCCTGGATGGGGCAGCCCAGCTGCTCTGGGCACCCTGTGCCATGGCATTCCCACCCTGTGTCCTGGCACCCTCTAAGTTGTCTCTCCAAATGCAGATTTCTCCTCCTTGCATAAGCAGGATGCTCTCCTTTAGAAAAAAAAAAAGAAGGTCTGTTGTTCAAAAGCAGAGCTGTGACAGCCAGATATTTGGGCTTTGCCAGCCTCCATAGGCAGGAGACAATAAAGAAATGATTTTGCTGTTTATACATCGCCCACGGTGCCACAGACGTTGGGGTATCTCCAGGCAAAGTGAAGCTCAATTACCACTATTATTTTTCCTTTAAAGGAGAGGTTTCCTGAGTCAGTAAATCCAGGGGTTTTTCTTATTCTTTCATGCCAAACACAAATACGTAGGGAGAAAACCTCCTCTACAAAACAAGCAGCGAAAGAGATGGAAAACAAGCCAATTTTAGATTTTTGCCTGCAGGACAATTGACAAACCACGACGCTTTTCTGGCTTCAAAACAGCTCCTTAGATCACAGGTGGTTGGATTTTAAAGGGTAGAAAGCAAAGCTGTGTCTTTCCAGTGTCTCCTCCACAGCCTCCTGACTTTTATGTGTGCCCGGGCAGGGGAGCCTGGATCCTGTTGCAACACTCTGTTGGACTATAAACCAATGATATTTGCTTTACCTGTGCACTATCTTCCATGCAACAAAACAACATTTACATCTGGGATCAATTTGCTTGAAATTAAAGTGCAGCTGCTATATCTCTTCTGCATCAAAAGTGTGGTGTTAAGGCTATAACACACAGACAGTTACACATTACTCGGCATTGTAATATTTAGATTTGTGTCATTTTCCATCTGAGGTAAAAAGCATCTTTAAATAAATGAGTGATCTTAGACTACATATTTTATGGGCTGTGTACTCGGCGAGATATATCCACATTTGCAACGTGCATGTTCTGAGCTCCAATTGCCAACTGTGTGTTTAGGCCTTGAATTTTAATGCTCCAACAAAAAGGTGGCGTTGGGGTAGTTGGGGCTGTGTGCTCTGGAAAGTTCTGCTGTGCTTGTGCAGGAGGGCTGGAGGAGTTTTGGGGGTGCTCTCAGGTAAAAGGGAAACGCAGATTTACTTCCCCCTCCTTAAAAGGCTTTGGGGTGACCTAATTGCAGCCTTCCAGGATCTAAAGGGAGCTACAAGAAAGATGGAGGAAAATGGGGAATGGCTTTAAACTGAGAGGAGGTTTAGGTTAGATACCATGAACTGTAGGGTCAGATGGGATTTTGGGAAGGAATTCCTGGCTGGGAGGGTGGGCAGGCCTGGCACAGGTGCCCAGAGCAGCTGGGGCTGCCCCTGCATCCCTGGCAGTGCCCAAGGCCAGGCTGGACACTGGGGCTGGGAGCACCTGGGACAGTGGGAGGTGTCCCTGCACAGAGGCTGGAACCAAATGGGCTACAGGGTCCCTTCCAACCCAAACAATTCCATGATTCTATCATTTTGTTAACTACAACACACCATTTTCTGATGTCTGGGGACAATTTGACTCTGAAGTTTCCAGCCAGTTTTACCCAACGCTGCTCCCTCTTAGCTCTGTATTTTTGGTCCTCCCCAGATCACCAAATTCAGCCTGATATTCTCTTATTGTTTTACTGCTACTAGCAAGAAACAATTCAAAAGCCCTAAAAACACTGTCCAGGATGAAGGTTACTGAACAGAAAGCAGGGCAGCTTAGTGAAATCAAGCTCAATGGTTATGTAGGTCATTTCAAACACAGAATATTCTACCTGAAAGCACAGAGTATTGGTTAAAACAAAAAAAAAATTGAAGTGCAGCATTTCCAAGCTATCACTTCCTCCTGGCAGCTGCAATATTTTGTATTTCAGTGAAGATGAATCAGATTTTTTTTGGTAACAGTCAGAGAGAGGCTGCAGCCTCTGCTGGGCGCTGCTCAACCCCGGCAGATGAGAGGCTGTAGGATCTCTACATCTTCTGCTCCAGCTTTGGCAAAAAAGGACTTTTCCAGAGCAATCCCGCAGTGGCTGACATGACATAAAGCTGTGAAAGACAGGATGCTGCTCATCCAAAAGAATCAGATTATGTACCTGGACTTTATCCGCTGCCTGGAGAAGAGAGACAACCAATTAGTCCAACACAGCTTCTTTGCCATACCCAGGCTGGAAAACAGATTGAAGGGGTCAAAAACATTCAGAAGGCTCCACATGATCTGACATTTGCCTTGTCACAATTTTCCTGACAGCCAGAAGGTTGGAGGCAGGCTGCTGGTCATCGGGAGCGACGGAAGGGAAGACTGATTGCCGAGCCGGGCACGGGGAGCTGCTCAATTAACAGCCTGCTCCTCCTCAAAGCAGCCCCTTCTCCAGCAACTCAGGCTGGGCTTAGGCTGCTCATTTTGGAGGATAAACAGGCTGTAAACAGCTGTGGGAGTGAGCAGACATGCCTGGAGTTTCCAGCCTGATATTCCTGCGCAGACAGATGTGATCTCCAAGCTGAGACACTCGGAGGCCCAAACCTCGGTCCAGTCCCATCCTCTTCTGCACTCCACTGTGTTTGCACAACAATCTGCTGCAACATGCAGTTTAAAGGCTGCAAAATGCAGACTTCCATGGCCAATAAATCAGTTTCTTCTCAGTTTTTTGCTATTATTTTCCAGGTTGATTTTGGCCCAACTTAAATAGAACTTTCCGCAGAGTTAATTCTCTGTTTGGGGTTTTTCAGCCTGGGACATGAGAGTGGGCACTCACCTCATATCTGTGTGGATGATACAGACACAGATCTATCTATCTATCTATCTATCTATCTATCAATCATATCTATTTCATAGATAAAAACCAGGATAGTTTTCTATTTCCCCACTATTTTGTGATGAAATCCCATCCCTTCTGCCACCCATCTGTCACAGCCACTGGGAATGTCTGTGGTTCATTCTCCTCACTTTTTACACAGAAAGTGAAAGCACAACAGCCCTGAGATCAAGAATTGTATGTCCTAACAAAAATAGGAGGTTTGGATAGGCAGAGATTGAGAGGCTCTCTCCTAACCCACTTCTCCTGCTGCTGCTCCACGCTGCAGGCATGGAGCTCCTGAAGAGGCTGGATCTCCATGCACCAGTGGTGGCCAATCTTCTGATCCACTGAGTGGGTGCTTAGGATGGCAATGTTTGGAAAAAGGTTTGGAAAAACCCAGCCCAAACAAATCCTTCCAGTGGTGGAAATCCAGCCTTGGTTGGATGTTTGGGCAAAGAGGGGTCCCCACCACACTCCCTCCAAATTAATTTGTACATTATATATTATTGTACCTGCAGACACTCTGTATTACATGTTTTATAGTTTATTTATGTGAAGAAGGCTACATTTCAGAAAGCCTTTCAAAAACAGTGAAAGTCACGATGGCTTAACCTAAGGGGCTGCGTTAAGGCCAAACTTCTGCAGGTTCTAGATAAAATAAATGGCATTTTCTGTGTGTCCTCTGCACAGCCCTGACCTTGCTGGGCCCTTTGGCAGCACCAGGTGCCTGTGCTGGTGTCCCTGGTTGCCCAGGGTGAGGCTGGACATGAGCTCTGCTGGCTCCCTGTGAATTACAGCCCTGGGGTCACCTCCCTCTGCTCCTCCTCCTCCTCCTCCTCGGGGCAGGGGGCACCAGGAGCCAGAGGGGGCACAGGAGCTGCTCTCCAGCCATCCCAGCTGATTACTGGGGCATCATCCACATTCCAGCTGGGGAACACCGAGTTTGTCACCACGTGGTGCTGGCTGTGTCTGTAAATGATGCTTTGGTGCAGCAGCTCACGCTGCAGTGCTCCATTAATTCCTGCCCAGCCCTGAACCTCCTGAGGGCTCTGCCCACACAACTCCAGGCCACCTGTGCCAGCCTGGGTCCCTCATGGGAAAGTTTTCTCCAAGTAAAAATTAAAATGGTTTTGTGATGAACTTTTGCTCATGAGAGTTTTGTTCAGACAGGACAAAGGGATTTTTTTTCTGGGCACTATGAAGAAATATTTTCCTCCCACCTGTTATTTTGTCATTTAACTACTGAACGGCTGCTGTCTGCCCACTGCCCCCCAAAATTCAACCTGCACTTACCATGCTGATTGAAACCAATTGTGATTGGTATCAAAAGCACATAAAATGTGTTTGATTCATAAAAGCAGAAATAAGGACCATGTTCAAGGTTTATGCTTCTAAAAATCACAGGTCATAATCAACACTGAACATCCTGGAAAGGCTCAGCCATGAGAAGAAAGTTGTAGAATCACAGAATCCTGGAATGGTTTGGGCTGGGAGGGTCCTCAGAGCCCACCCAGTGCCATGGCAGGGACACCTCCCACTGTCCCAGGTGCTCCCAGTGTCCAGCCTGGCCTTGGGCACTGCCAGGGATCCAGGGGAGCCCCAGCTGCTCTGGGCAATCAACAAAAACAATTTTCCAAAGCCCCCCAAGCTGCACCAATGGAAATACAATGGGTTTTCCTTTTGCTCGCCAGAGTTTTAAGGCTTTAACTCAAATCTGGATCCAAACCCCCTTGGGGTTCCCGCTCCTGCCGTGGTGCTCCAGCCTTGGATGTGAGCAGAGCCGAATTCCAGATCGGCTGAAGTGCCCTACTTTGAAGGGAGAGACAAGATTCCGTGTGGAATTAGGTCATCCCGGCGCCCATCGGAAATGAAAATTACATCATCGAGCGGGGCTGTCCTCAGATAAAAGGGCTGCAGCTGTTTCCCTCATCAGCTCCCAGCAGCTCTGCACTCGGGGTCATGCTGAGGGCTATTTTAATTAAACACAACCTCCCCCAGCCACTCTGACCTCGGCTGGTGCCTAAGTTGGGTTGAGCCCCATCCCGGACTGGACCCTCATCTTCCTCCCCGCTCCTCCCACGAGCAGGAGCTCCTGTTCCATCTGCAGCCAGAACTTTAGCAGAAAGAAAGGCAATTGCACCCCAAAGGGCACCCCCAGCACTGGATGGGCAGCCCTGGCATCTCGCAGCACCCTCAGGCAGGGAGCAGCATCCCCGTTCCTGCAGGTCGGGTGATTGATCAGGGAGAGGAGTTCCCCATGCTCCCATCTCCTCCAGGAAAACTCACACGACAAATAAAAAGCCCTGTTTAAAATAACTAAATAAGGCACTTAAAGAGGTTTTAAAAATTGATAACTCCGTGCACGGCATCGATCTTCATTACTGCCCAGGTGGAATTTTTTTTTTTTTCCCCCTCTTCTGGCTTTTTTCAGCTCAAAAAACTCACCCGCCCACGCCGGCCCCATTAATGAGAAACGTCAAGGGCTCCTTAACAATGTCCTTTCATCAGCCCGAGGCGCTGCCAGCATCCCGCTCCCGTCAGTTCGCACCTCCCGGCCCAGCTCCTGCATCCCGGCCGCGAGTGATGGAGCGCAGAGCCCCGGCTCCGGCCGGGCTGGGCACCGCCTCCGGCCCCAAAGCCCCGGCAGACACGGCCGGGATGCTCCGCATGGGGCTGGGGAGCGGCCTGGATCCCCAGCTCCGCATCGCCCCGCCGGGGAAGCAGCAAAATGTGGGGGCTGCCCTCCCCCGGCCTCCAGCCCGCAGCGATGGGGCCAAGGATGCTCGTCCTGCATCCCCCCGGGGGATAACGGGGAGAGGAAAAGGGTTGGGAAGAGTGGGGAAGGGAGGGGATTCGTGGCTGGGTAAAAATGATTGACGTGAGAAAAATGGGGGTGGGAAGAAGCAAAGCACGTGGAGAGGTGAGGTTTGAGGGCAGGGAGGGAGAAAAGGTTTGGTGAGCACACGGGTTGTGGGGGAAAAAAGAGAGGATTGGGAAAAAAGGAAAAAAGAAGGGAAAAATGAGAATAAAAGGGAAAAAATAGGAAAAAGGAGAAGAAAAGAAAAAAGAGAGAAAAAGTAAAGAGAGAAAAGGAAAAAGAGAAAAAATAGGAAAAAAGGGAAGAAAAAAGAGAAAAAAAAGAAAAAAATGCAAAAAAAGGAGAAGAAATAAAGAAGAGAAGAAAATAAGAAAAAATTGAGAAAAAAAGAAGAAAAAGAGAAAAAAAAAGAAAAATGGGAAAAAAGAGAAGAAAATAAAAAAGAGAAAAAAACTAAGGAGAGAAAGGTAAAAAGAGAAAAGAGAAAAAAAGTAAAAAGAAAGAGAAAAAAGGAAAAAGATAAGAGGAAAAAGGAAAAAGGAAAAGAAAGGAAGAAGAAAAAAGAAAAAGAAAGAGACAAAAAAGAAAAAGAGAAGGAAGAAAAGAAAAAAGAAAAAAGAAGAAAGAAAAAAAAAGAAAAGAAAAAAAGGAAGAGAAAAAAAGAGAAAAAAGAAAAGTAAAAAGAGAAAAAAAAGGAGTAAAGAGGAAAAAAAAGTTTAAAAAAGGCTAAAAAAAAAGATAAAAAGAATATAAAAAGGAGGAATAAAGCAGAAAATGGGGGCAGTGGGAGCAATGTCCCTGTGCCCGTGTGTGTGTTTGTGTTTCTCACACCCTACAGGCGCTGTTGGGAACCCGGGCAGGGCCTTGGCCAGGCTGCACAGCCCAAAGAGGGAAAATTTCCCTTTTTCCCTTTGTTTTTCCCGAGGAGCGCAGGGCACGGCTCCCCTTCTCCGAGGGTATAAAAAGGAGCACAATTAAACCTGTAAATGCAATTCTTCAAGGGGTTTTGCGTTCCTGGAAGGTTCTTATCGGGAAATTATTCTTGAAATAGTCCCTAAATCTTCCAGGATTCCCCTTGGGATACCGCCCTGTAAGTTTTTAAGGAATTTTCTAAAGGTTTAATCATTTTTGCATTTTCTTTAAGGAAGCAGCTTTGCAACACCACCTTTCCTAATAAATAACCATGTCAATAGCAAGTCTCTTGGAGCTGGGTGCAACACAATATTTATAGATAATCTAAATTTAAAGTAGGGGGAAAAATGATTAAAAGTGGCAATCTGTGATTTTTTCCAGAAGAAATAATCATAGTGGCATAGAATGGTTCGGGGTGAAAAGGATCTTAAAAATCATAATAGTAATAATGATAAGGATAAAAATAATAATAGTACTAGATGTTAAAAGAAACAATAGTTTAAAATCACCACTCATTTCTAACTTAATGGGATTTGGAAAGTGTCCTACCAACATCAGCAATGCCACTGATAAAGAAAATATCAATATCACTTCAAAAAAGTTCCCAATGCTTGAGAACTGCTTAAAAAAAAATGAAATAGAAACTCTGAAGGGCCAGAACTTGCTCGCCCCAATCAGATGACTAATTCCTCTAATTCCAAAGGCCAGGAAATTTGGGCACATCTCGAGAAAGGTCCCCACCACGCCAATGAATCGTTTTTCTGTTCGAGATGCCTCCAGTCTGAGCTCATTACGCCGCAAACCCGGCGTGCATGGAAGTGATCTGTAACAATCCTGAGGCCTGGGGCCCTTTTCCATTTGGGATTGATACATGGGGTGGAATCTACATTTTTCATCGAACAGTACAACCAGTGTGGCTGCAGTTCTGCTGCAAATCCGATGCAGGAAATACAAGAGAGTCCTTCAAAAATATTCCCACTTGCCTTGGACTGGCTGCAGAGCTTGTTTGTAAGGGGAAAAAAAATAAGAACCTGCTGCAAAATTCAGTTTCTTCCCTGGTCAAGGGCATCTATTTCATTCTCAATGTAATTCTGCCAAAACAAATATTATGTTTGACTCTTTCATTATCCCTGGCCCTGGGAAGGGGCTGGAGCAGTGTGCTGGTCTGGGATGCTGCAGGCCAGGATGTGCCAAGAGCGTGGCCAGGCTGGATGGGGACACTGGCAGGGCAGGGAAAGCCAATTCCCAGGAAAAAAGCACAAGGCTGGTGCCTGCCAGGGGGCAGGGGCTGGCTTGTCACATATAGGGGGTGTGGGGTGTTTTCATCAGCTCCAGCCACCATCCTCATCCTCACCAATGGGATGGGCACCCTGGGCATCTGTGGGGGCAGAGAGTGACCCAAACCCAACCCAACCCCAAATCCTTGCACCTCCTTGGTGCTGCATTATTTTATTTTATTACTACTTTGTTTATATACAAATTATTTATATATATATATATATATTAAAAATTTGTCTATCGCTCTAATATGTCTTTTATATGTATGTATAGATGTATGTATGTATGTATGTATATATGTATGCATATTTATGCATATGGCCACACACAAATACATGTATTTCACTAAAGCCGGGTGCATTTTGGGGTGCCCAGGGTTTTGTTTCTGTTCAAAGCCCCCCAGAACCCCCGAACCCGGGGGGACCCGGCCCCGCCGCGCCCCCAGCCCTGCGCCGCGCGCCCTCTGTCGGGCAGCGCCCGAACTGCAACCGCCTGTCCCTGTCCCCGTCCCCAAATGTCCCCGTCCCCAAATGTCCCTGTCCCCAAATGTCCCTGTCCCTGACCCTGTCCCCTTATCCATCCCTCCCTGTCCCCGTCCCCAAATGTCTCCGTCCCCAAATGTCCCCGTCCCTGACCCCAAATGTCCCTGTCCCTGTCCCTGTCCCCAAATGTCCCTGTCCCTGTCCCTGTCCCTGTTCCTGTCCCTGTCCTTAGCCCTGTCCCTGACTGTCCCTAACCCTGTCCCTGTCCCTGATTGTCCCTGTCCTTAGCCCTGTTCCTGACTGTTCCTGTCCCTGTCCTTGTCCCTGTCCGTCCCCATCTCCGTGTCCCTGTCCCTGTCCTTGTCCCTGTTCCTGACTGTCCCTATCCCTGTCCACCTCCACCTGTCCCTCTCCATCCCTGACTGACCCTGTCCAAGTCCCTTTCCCTGTCCATCCCTTCTTGTCCCTGTCCTGTCCCCCTGAGCCTGTTCCTGCCCATCCCCAGCTTACCTATCCCATCTTTTCCCCGTCCCTGTCTCCCTGTCCCTCCCTGACTGTCCCTGCCCACCCTGTCCACTTGACCTGTCCTGTCCCTCTCTGACTGACCCTGTCCCTTCTTCTGTCCCTTCTTGTCCCTGCCCTGTCCCGCTCTGTCCCATGCCTGTCCCTGCCCACCCCCTCCTTGCCCCATCCCTGCCTGTCCCTGCCCACCTGAATCCCTGACCCAGAACAGGATTTCATTCCCAAAATTGGCTGTTACCCTGGGAAAGGCATCACCTGCCCCAGTCCCAGCACTCCCCATCCCCGTCCCCACAAAAACAAAGTCACATCCCTGAAAAAGCCCAAATATCTGAAAAAAAACCTCAAACATTGAGGGATGCAAATGTGGGAAAGGTTAAAGTTGACATTTGCTGCTGCCTGCTTTTGGTGGCAGCATGTATTAGAGATATAAAAAAAATAATAAAATACACCCAAACTGTACATATTATAAGGCCGTATTTTTATCTCGGGGTTCTGGTGACACGTACAAACCACTTGAGCTTTGCTTCTGTGCTTTATATCGCCACGAGAAACCCTTGATAAAAATACAGCTTTATATTGTACAGTGGGGTATAGTTTATTTTCCCCATATATCACACCCTGTGTTTTATTTATAAACAGACCCAAAGACACTTGCACATGCAAAGCAGTTTTTTTATTGAAGTAATTCTGAGGTATCAATAACCCTGGATTAACTAACGCACTGCCACACAATAATTTTTGGGGGGCAGCAATGGCCTTTCTAAAGAGACATCCATGAAAATATGATAAAACACATAAAAAAATCAGTATTTCCATGTTACAATTTACGATTCCCATACTGGAAATTTCAGCTTCTGGTGGCTCGTACTCACAGAGAACCCTGCTAAAACCACCTCAAAATTTAATTTTAATGTCTCTTGAATCCTTCCAATGGAGAGGCTACGGGAAATAAAGCTTTGGAAGACAGAGAAACATGGAAATCTGAAGGAAAACTCAAATGATAAAGGAATGTGCTACTGATAAAGAAGCAACTACGATGAGCTTTCCAGTATTTTGCCAAATTTGGCTAATCAAACTGCTTATCCAAAATATGAAATTTGTCAGGATCATCTCTTCCCCTGCTCTACACAAAAAAAAAAAAAAAAAAAAAAAAAAATTCCCATCTCCCCATGCAAAAAGAAAAAGCAGGAGTAAAGAATTCAACAGCTGCCTGCCTTTGCACAGATCTCACTGTGCTCCTTTAACTCCTGCTCAGGTGAAAAACCATTTTATGCCCCAAAGTGGGGAGGGGGAGCTGGGCAGGGGCGGGCAGAGCCCAGCGTGCCAGGCTGGGCCACTCGCCGCGAGCCAGGCGCCTCCTCAGGGGGAAGCTTCCACCTCACATTTGCCACGTCCCTCCCACTCCCTTATCCCTGCTTTAATGGACATTAAAAATAGAACAAAACAGGGCTGGAGATGGGAACAAAATCCATGCACAACAGGCCTGGATCGCTGTAGTCATTCTGCTGTAAAATGCAAAAACAAGAAAGGGCAGCCGAGCTGCCTCCCCCAGGACGCATCCCGCTTTTTTAATATAGTGGTGCCACCACACATTTCACTTTGGATGTTGCATTATATTTATGTGTCACTCAAATATTTACCATTTTCCTGAATTCTGCAGGGTGCTCTGAGAGAGAGAGCTCGTTGCAAGGCGAGGAGCCGCGGGTGTGCGCCGGGGCTGGTTAGCAGCCCCCTCCCCGTGCCAGCTTCTCCTTCTGCAGCTTCTCGTGGGACAGCAGCCACTCCTTCATCAGCTGTCCCCCGCCGTAGTTCCCGCTGTCCCCGCTGCTGCGGATCACCCTGTGGCACGGGATGATGATGGGGATCTGCAGAACACCCCAAAACCCAGGAGGAGCAAAGGGTGAGGCCGAGGGGAGACAGGAACAACGGGAGGTGTCCCTCAGTGCCCTGGTGGGGATCTGCCACAGGCTGGGCTCCATGGCCTTGGTGTCCTCCAGCCTGAATGATGCTGTGACTCCATGAGTCTGGAAATCCAGCACTGTAGAAGCCAGCAGCTGTGAGGCACTGGGCTGGCAGGGACGTGGAGCTCCCACGTCAGAGCACAAACAGAGCCCATCACCATCCCTGAAGATGTCCCATCACCCCAGTTCTCAGGAAATAACAGCCATGGACAGGAATTTTAATACATAAAAATGATGTAAAGTCTTTAAAAGGATAAACCTGAGATATTAAATCCCATATATAAAATGTTCCCTGCAGCACCAGGTCCTGCTGCCCTGCGCCAGCTGAGCCCTCCATGCCCAGGGTGGGGAACGAAGCCTCAGAGACCCAAAATGCACATGAAGAACTCTTTAAATTGTTCCCTGGCAGGATGGGCAGCCCTGGCACAGGTGCCCAGAGCAGCTGGGGCTGCCCCTGGATCCCTGGCAGTGCCCAAGGCCAGGCTGGACACTGGGGCTGGGAGCACCTGGGACAGTGGGAGGTGTCCCTGCCAGGGCAGGGTGGGAATGGGATGAATTTTAAGGTCCATTCCCACTCAACCCATTCTGGGATGCCATGATCATCCCAGGACTAGGAGATTTCTGGGAAGAAATAGATTATTGAGAAGGGATCCAGTGCCTGAGCTCCCCAGCAGATCCTCTTCCTGCTGCAGCACCTCCATGTGCACCCTGGAGAAATGCTCTGGAAGACCAAGGCATTATTTATTATTTAGCAGCCAGTCAATCCAAAATGGGCTGTGAATTTTTAAAACCTCCAACAGGAGAAGTTTGATTCCGACCTAACCGATTTTAAGAACTCTTTTTTTTTTTCCTCCTCTCTGCCTTCTACTCCCTATCATTTATAACCACAAGACACAGATTCTGCAAAATCAATGCCAGAAGTTACATAATGGACTGATAATGCAGAGGAGAACATAAACGTGGGGTTTTTTTTAATTTTTTTTTTATTTTTTATTACAGGTGATTATCATAGCTGAAGTACACACCATAAAAACTGCCATACATCATCTCTAATCACGGGAGTGTTTTGGTGACTGCATAGTAATGGCATTGCAACAGTGGGGCTGGGACAACATCACTCACCCAAAAAGGCAGTTCCCACAAATCTGGGGATCTCAAGTCAAAAATTGTAATTTATTTCTGTGTAGACACACAGAAAAATTGTACACTTTACCCTCACTTATTTTAATCCCATTTAACCACACAGTTCAAGCACTGTGGTGTATTTGAGCCTGGGATACACAAACCCCAAAGTAGCTGAACAGCTACTGGCCAGACCATAAATTGAGAAGGGCTTTTTTGGGGGGTGTTCTTTCAGTTTACTCAACTAATTTCAGTGCCTGAAATCTTAAATCTTAATCTCAGCCCACGTGAGAGTACACACAGGTGCTAATTGTTGATCAGGGTTGAAATAAAAAACTGCTTCCAGTATCTGCTTTATTTGGAGGTGGCAAAGCCACAAGTGATGAATCCATCTGTGACAGCTCCAGTGAGTACCAATAAAAGCTTTGCTCCATGCCAAGCCATCCCACTGTAGGTTTATGACTTTTTCAAAGAAATTTGGGGTTTTTTTTTTTTTTTTTTGCAAGTGTTTTTCTGGTTTGGGGTTTCTCTGCTTTTTTACACTTCCCGCAGTTACTGCAGGAAGCTTGGCTTGAGTGACAAAGCCATAATAATACACTGTAAAACATCTCTGAGGTTCATTTGCAATTCTTTAAAAATACACACAGCAAAGCAGCAGAGTTTGGTGGCAAGGCTATAAATCTTGGTGGAGAAAGAGAAAAAAAAAGGACTTTATTTTCAGTTGTGGGGTCTTGGATGATCCCTGAGTGGGTGCAGGACCTGCTCACAGCACAGCAAAGTGGGGCTGAGCTGTCACCACCCAGCAAACAGAGGAGGTATGAAATTAATGCCACTTTTTCCATGGCCAAAACAAAGAATTCCACACTGAGATTGTCCCAACACAAGCACCCATCCGTCACCCTCCACAGCTCTGGGTGCAGAAGTGGTACAAAGACCATACCAGCGCTGTAATTTAAAAATATTGAATATTGCTTCAGTTTGGCTTAATTGTGGTGACAACGTTCAGCCTACTAAAATAATTAAACCTGCTAAAATTTATTAGGGCCCTAAGGACATTTTAGAGGGAGAACTACCCTAGTCTGGAGCTTTAATGCCTCAGCTACATTTAATGTAATTTTTATCAATAACCAAGCAGCTCATAATATTATAGCACCGCTGAAATCTTCATGCTGTGAAATCTAATTCCTCTCCTCCACGAATCCATCACGCACGCAGCCCCTACCTCAAACGCTATAAAACTTCCAAACCCAGAGATTTGTCTCCAACAAAAAAATAATATGAAGGAGCCCTCGGATCGATGCCGGAGTCCCTCTGATTCAGGCACCAGCTGAATATTTTCTCCAACTTCGCTTTTGTTCTTCTGGGTAGAGGCCCACAAGGGAAAGAGCTTGTTTTCACTCGCAGCCTCATCAATACCTAAATCCTGGTGAACAAGTGACACTGAGAAGCTGTAATCAATAGCTCCCTGTGCGTTTTTTCTTCTGGTCAAATGGTTCAGCACTACTGACAGCCCTGACACTCGGAACATGATGCTAAATCTTTATCAACAGCCATCTGGGTGAGTGGCAGAACAAGGCTGGGCCGGTCATTAGCGCTCCTGGGCGATCTGTGAATAAACCAACTCCTCCAGAATGCGTTTGTTTGGGGAAAAAAGGTGGGGGAAAAGCTCCCTGCCCACAGGATGGATCACTGTGAACTGCTTTTAGGGAATTTCGGTGCTCTGGCTGCTCCCAGTGCTCAGTTTGAGGTGAGGGAAATGTCCCATGGCGTGGCTGGAGAGCTGCTGATGTGCCTGGCTCAGCCAGGGTGAAATGGAAACAGCTGAGATGGGATCACACTGAGACACACTCAGCAAAAACCAGACTCGTGGTTTGCTCATGTCACAGAATCCCAGACTGGCTCAGGCTGGCAGGGACCTTAAAGATCACCCAGTTCCAACCCCTGCTTTTTCTCCACCTCTTCCCCAGCAGAAAGAAATCCCGTGATGTGACCCAAGGAAGCAAAGGTATTGGGAATGAAAATAGTAGGGAAAGGTTCATCCCCAGAGGGTGCTGGGCACTGTCCAGGCTCCCCAGGGAATGGGCACAGCCCCAAGGCTGCTGGAGATGCCCAGGTGGGATTTTGGGGTGCCTGTGCAGGGCCAGCAGCACCTGTGCTTCCCACGGACTGCTCTGGGAACAGGGCTGGGAAATATCCTTCTGTCACAAGGAATTGTGGAGTGTGTGCTGGGGCAAAATGAGGGACAGTGAGATGTGGTTTGGAGGTGTGAGGCTTGATGGGAATCACTGGATGATCCTTGGGTCCCTTCCAGCTCAGGACATTCCCTGGTTCAGTGGATGAACACACAGGCACTTTGATGTGTCCATGGTGTTTCAGATCCACCCACCACAATTTTCTCACAAATGCACAACTGCTCCCCCAGCGTTCCAAACATTTTGGTTGAGTATCTGTGATGTAGCTCAATGTTATATCCATGATTCAGGATGGATTGGTGCAATATCCTTGATTTAGGACAGATTGGTGTGCCCCTGGTTGGGGTGAGCCCAAGGACCAGCACGGTTGGAGAGGGCACAAACCCAGTGCAGAGAGCTCCGAGTGCTGTGATCAGACCTCTGAAGATGTCTTATTTCAGGCACAGAACACTCATTTAGGATGGCCTTGGACTAATCAGCCCAACATTCTCCATTTCCCATGAGCGTCTGTGATTTCTTTTTGATCCTCCTCTACCAGTCTAATGAGATTTTTAATTGAACTTTATGGGTTCCCTTTGAGGACCACAGACCTCGCAGTCAGTGTGAACCACAGCAAACTCTGGGAAGCCTCTCCTGTCAAAGGTGAGCCATCCCCACCCTGTCCTGGGCATGAACTGAGGCAGCTGCTGCTGCTGGCACCTCTTCCACCTTCTCGTGAAGCTGAAGCTCAGGCCAGGAATTAAGTGGAGCATCCCAGCTGCAAGGGGAAACCTGTGGAATGCACTCTGCCCAAAGAGAAGACCAAGCCTTGACTCACAGGAGGGAGAAATGTGCTGGTGTCTGGTGGGGGAAGGTGAGTTTGTGATTTTATCCAAGTGTTTGAGGGACAAATGTGATGACAACGTGATGCCCAGCTCAGGGTTATTTCAAAGGGCCCTTTTTCCTGATACTGCCACCCTCATTAAATGAGGGTTATCACAAATCCATCCTCCACCACACCAGGATGCTCCAAGCCCCATCCAAGCCTTGAGCACTTCCAGGGATGGGTTTGGGGTTTGGATGAGGGTTTAGACCCTGGGTAGGTCTTGAGCAATCTCTGACCTCTCATGTTTTTTCACACTGGTCCTCTCAGTATTGTCTTTAATCAGATTTCTACGAGGCTGCAAGGTGGAGTTGCAAATTGGGTCAGAAAATCTGTTTTCGCAAGAGTTGACGGCTTTATACACAGAAATAACAAAGGTGAGGGTTTTTTTTTTTTTGCAGTGCCACATTTTATCTTTATCTCTCACCTCATGCATAAAATCCATGTGTATTGCACACAGCCAGCCTGCACATGATGGCTCACAGGCGAAGGACCAGGAGACATTTCTGGGGTAAATATCAGGGGCAGTGAACAGTTGCTCACACTCAGGTTCAAAAGGATGATGTGTGTGTGTGTTTGCATGTGGAATATGGATGGAATTTCAGATTACCTCCAGGAGATGAGCAGTGGCAAAATTGTGGTTTGAGATGGGCAGGACTCTCATTACAGCACTGATTTTTTTTTTTTTTTTAATCATCAGCTTTCTATGATGAAATATTGAGGTGGTATTATATTAATACAGCTCTTTTCCCTACAGCTATACATTATTATCTATAACCATAGCTTAAAAATTTTCTGCTGGGGACGGAAACCACTGCAGCCACGGTATGGGCTGGGAAATGGCAATAATAACTAGGACCCCATTTAAAAAAAAATTGCAGGAGCTTTGCTGTATATTTTCAGAACTATTTTCATCCTTCCTCACAGGGGAAAAAGCAGGAATTTTCACACCACAACCTGCTGTTACTGCTACTTTGGATGCTGCTGCTCCACTGCAGCCTGAGGGCAAAGCTGGGTACATTTCTAGGCGATGGCAATTACATCTCCTTTTGCACAACACTGGATTGTTATTCTTTGAGAACTGTTTCCTGTAGGTTTGCATTGGATTGCCTTATCTTAATGTACACCAGATTATATTGGAAAGCATTCCATCATATTAAAATAGTTTGTATTGTCAAGTACAATGTGGGCTATTGACAAAACACTGCTCACAGGAGCTGCTTCACAGGGACAGCTGATGGATGCTGCAAACAACAGGGTGGGCTCAAAGCTTAACCCCACATGGAACTGTGTGGGTCTCCCTGTCTGGGTGCTGCCTGTGGGGAATTGTGGAATGAGATGGGCTCTAAGGTCCCTTCCAACCCAGATTGTTCTGGGGTTGTTTGGCTCTGTGGGTTTAGGGATTGAACTGCTCCTCAAACAGTGCAGGCACATCCAGCTGAGCCCCCAAACCCTCCGAGCCAGGATGGGGCTGATCCCAACCCATACAGCACCCACTGAACACCACAGCAGCTGCACACACCCACCCAGGTGACTCAGGGGCATAAATACACGTGAAAAGCTAAGCCCAGACAAAGAAAAGGGAAAACAGACACAGATCACTTAGCAAAAGAACATTTTTTCCCCAAATCCACAGGCTTAACCTGGAGTGCTGCTGCCTCCAGCAGGTTCAAATTCAGGCAACTCACCTCCAGAATCCCAGACTGGCTGGGGTTGGAAGGGACCTGAAACTCATCCCATTACATCCCTGCCAGGGGCAGGGACACCTTCCACTGTCCCAGGGTGCTCCTGGCCTTGTTTTCAGAATTGTACTTATGCCAGAGTGGATGTTTTTAACACAGCCAAAACCACTCATAATCTGCCAACTTAAGCCCACGTGGAAGATAAAAGACTTCCCCAGCCTAAAAATACACAAAGAAGTTTGAGAACAACAAACTGTGCAGAGGCTGGTGAGTAACAGGAGCGTTCCTCGTCCCAACCCCACCCCATAAACGACAGGGCATAAATCACACTAACCTGGGCTGTGCATTATGGCTGATTACAAACACTTACTGACCTTACTCCCCATGGCAGCCCCGTTTTCAGAGCAGACAAATTTAACCCCCCAGAGCCCTCCAAAAGCAGCCTCCCCCAGCAGCTCTGGGCTGGCAGGTGCCCTGCACTCACCGGGTTGCTCCTCATGGCTCCCCCCACGGCTCGAGCTGCCCGGCTGTTGCCAGCAAGATCCGCCAGCTGCTTGTAGGAAACGGCCTCCCCAAACTTGACATCGTTCAGCAGGGTCCACAGCACCTGCCTGGTGAAGGAATCTGCAGGGCACAGGGAGAGAGCACTGCTGGACTGGAGAAATTAGGATGGGACAGTCAAAAAGCCCAACGCGAAGCCAGGCTCGATGGCAGGTTTGTAATTTAAACTGGAGCAGCCCCGTGCACTGTCCTGCTCTTGTGCCCTGTATGGCTACATTTAAATACATGATTATTGCAGAGAGCGCTTGGAGTAGCTGATCACTATAAAAAAAGGATTTAAGGCTTTGATTTCCCTATATTTTTAATTTGCTTCGAGTACAATTATCCTGTTAGCTCGTACAATGTGGCTTTTCCCATTAAATTGGCGGGGTATAAATTAGCATAGAGCCAAATGAAAAGGGAAGGAATAAGTGGCTGTACCTCTCTGACAAAGGCCTGGCATCTCCAGCTAATTTCCAACTTCAGCTGGGACGTGCCAGGGACGCCCTAGAGCCAGCAAACTCTGAATTATCCTGGCTGACTGCATTTCATAGTGGGGAGCCCCGAGCTACTGCTCAGCACTGCACACACTGCCAAGTGTAAGGACTGGCTGTGACCTTGAATGTACTGCACATCCTTAATGATGCAGGGGGGGGAAAAAATATATCTAATGTATCGGCCATTATTTTAATTTTAATTCGGCAGCAAATTGCTTTAAGTGTTCCAATTGCTGAAATAATGAATAAGCAAATGCATTAGGAGAGGCTTTCGTTGGCATCTCAGGGTGTCACCCAGCCCAGGGTGGTTTCAAGGAAGGAAAAGGGATAGTCCTGTTTGGATTTGAGCTGGGTTGAACACCTCTTGCTCCTCCAAGGCACCTGGAAAAGCTCTGAAGAGACAACTCTTGGATAACTTACTGAGAGGAGTGAGCTGGTGACTGAAAAAGGGGAAAAAAAGGAGGAGAGACCTCTTCCCCCAGCTGAGGGCCTCAACCTCCTGCTCTGGCAAGGAAACAAACTGATTAAAAACATTTTCTTTCTTTAGTTGTCAAAGAAGACATTGATTACCTTCCGTAGGAAGGTAGAGAAATGTGATTTTGTCCTTAAAGGAAACCCATACGGCGTTATGTGTGTGTTAAATAATAAAAATCACTTCTTAACTGAAGGGAATGATAATCACTTCATTGAAAAAATCTGTTTAGTCTTTATTATAACATTAAGCAAATTAAACATCAGCATAATCCAGGTGATACGAGAAAAGGGTCATCAAAGAAATTAACTTTGTTGTTCATTAATTTACATGGATTAGTAGAGGGCAAAGAGATAGCAAATCTGCTCTAGTTTTTTATGATATAATTTCAAACTGTACACCATTTGTGGCAGTAGGGTGACTTTGGGGTTAATCAGACTGATTTGTCCTTTTAATTGCTTTCTATTCAAAGAAAATTCATTAGATAATGTTCTCTTCAAAATTCATGAATCAATTTAACTGAAGAAACCACATTAACAGCTTTGGGTTCATTAGCACAAGCAGTTGTGTTACTGGCTGATTGCTACCAGGGTTTCCTTAGGCAAACAGATTTTGTTTACTGTGATTCCTTCAGAAAGGTTTATTTCAAATCAAACTGGTCCTTCTCATTTTCTTAACCTGTTTCATCTGCCAGGATTAGCTTTACCCTCCCTGCTCAGGGGTCCTGGGGAGTCACCGCCCCATGGCATCTTTTAAATGGCCAGAAAATTCCTTTGTTACTCTCCCTTTTGGCAGGTTGGGATGGGATGGACCTGAAACTTTTGGGAACCTGTTGGAATCAGGGAGGAAACGGAGCAAAGTGCACCTGGACAGGGAGCAGCTGGGGGAGGGTGGGGCAGCCACAGAGCCCCAAGTGATGCCCAAATTCCCAAGGACAGGCTGGCACAGGGGCACAGATCATCCTCCTCTCCCACACAGGGACACAGAGGCAATCCGTGCCTCTGCTCCCACATAAAACACTCGTGGAGGGTTCACAAGGATGAAATATTTAGCAATCGTGCACATCATTTTGGAAACGTTATCTGAAAACTCAGTTTCATCCTGCGGGGAGCAAAGGCATTAATTAATTATTTTAATTAATTAGTTTAAGCAGCTCGAAGAGGCAGTGCCAAATCCTGTTCCTGAACTGTCTGCAGGTGTGAGTGCCCGTCAGCACAACCTGCCCAGATGAGGTGGGTGAGCTTTGCCCAATTTCCAGTGTGCCAGCGTTTTTATGCTGTTAAATGTCCTTATAAAGTGCTGTGAAATCCCCCCACAAGAATGAACACACAGGAATTCTCTGGCTCCATGGGAACTCCCTGTCCTGGGGAGGCTGATCAACAGGAGCACCACGAGGTTTTGTCCTTCCTGTGCCCCCACCTGCACGTGGGGTCAGCAAAAACCCCTCCAGGGGACCAGGAGAGCCCCTGACCACCAGGGACACCTGGCACCATCCCAGGTGCTCCCAGCCCCAGTGTCCAACCTGGCCTTGGGCACTGCCAGGGATGCAGGGGCAGCCCCAGCTGCTCTGGGAATCCCATCCTGTTGGAAACTGAGAATTTTGGACTTTCAGCTGCCAGGCACTGACCCCCAAGGGAACACTGCATTGACCTGAGGCTATGGAGAAGCTCCCAAAATGGAATGGCAGAACTGGGATTGTGGGTGTGGAGTTTGAGTAGAAGTGTGTGATATCACAGGCTGGGAAACTCAGAGCTGAAGGGTTTAGAATACAGTAATACAGATAAAGCAAGATGGAGGTTTTAGGTGGAGGCTGATCCTTGTTCTTCACCTTCTTCTCCATGGGTTTGGGTGGTTTTGTGTAATTGGATAAAAAAGTCCACATTGCAGATCACAGGTGGTTGGTTATTAAGTTTAAAGTAAAAATAATTGAGGTGTCATTTCTTAATTGGACAGTTTATCCTTAAAAGGCCTTGTAGAGAGAGATGGGGCTCCATTTTCAGTTTGTTGAAGTGCTGCAGAACTCAGGGTTTGTGAGACTGTGACACTAATAAACACCTGAGTCCCAACAAGAAATATCTTCTCCAGGGTATTAATCCAGGGTTGGGATTAAATACACATTTAATCTCAACCCAGCAGAAGAAAAAGAAGTGAAGACTTGACATTAGTGGTGATCCTGTGTGAGGAAGAAACCGAAGGATTGGGACCTCCCTGAAGAACAAAGAAGATAAAACTCAACACCATCCCATCCCCTCCCCACCCTCACAGGGAAGAATATTTCCAGATAAATTACCCTGAACCTGTTGTTAATGCCTAAAATGCTCAGAGGTCCCTCCTACCAGCCCACTGGGCCTTAATGCTCCAAACAAACATGTGAAATCCATGGGGATAATGGAGAGAAAATCAATTTTACTTGAACACCAGCTGTATCATAACTTTTGACAGTGTAATTGAAGGTGGGAATTAGTCCAAAGAAGGAAAATCATACACTTCTAATAATTATGGAATTATGGAATGGTCTGGGTTGGAAGGGACCTTAAAAATCACTTTATTCCATCCCCTTGCCATGGGAAGGGACACCTTCCACTAAATAATATCTATTATACATTATTTACCTATACATATGTGTTTGTATCTAATCTCCAACAAGGATTTTGGGGTTGGTGAGGGGCTCAGTCCCTCAGGATTCAGGAGGGATGAGGGACGAGCAGAGGAAGCAGTGCCAGTCCCCTCCTGTCCCCTCTGTATTCCACAGCCTGATGTTCCACCCTTTTTTAATCTCTTTGATTAAGAGGAATTAAAGACAGACTGGTTTTTCCTTCCCCTCAACCCTGATTGCTGGGAATGTTAGTTTTTGTTTGTCGTGTTGGTTTATTTTTGTGGGGTTTTTTTTTTCCCCCTGCTTTTCTTTTTGTTTGTTTGTTTTCCCCCCAGAGTTTTGCAAATGCAAAGACAGTTATAAACACTTGCTCCTCCTCGGCAGCTTTTTCACAGCCTGCCTGGGGTACTGCACAGACAACTTTTCTTCTCGTTTTTTTTTCACTCATTGGTTCTCACTGTTATTACTATTAGCAAAAAAAAAACCAAAAAACAAACCCAAAACATTCAAGCACAACAGTTGAAAAATACCCAAATCTGTTTGGAAAACAGCAGCTCCCACCTGAGCCACAGAACTCAAACTGGCTCCTGGATCTGGGAAGAGTAGGTTCACACTCACACTGCAGAACTCTTCCTGACAACAAATGGTGTCAGCCATTAATCCAAGCAATAGAGCAAATTTTTAGCAATTTTGAGACTTATTCCCAAAGCCACGTTAAACCCGTCACCCTACCACAAACTGACCTAGCAAGTGA
>NW_027269282.1:13205000-13230000 GCF_023055355.1 Agelaius tricolor | reverse complement strand
TTCCTTTCAGGGTGCCTCAAAAATAACTGGCTTGAACAGTGGCCTGCACAGGGCCATCAATGCCAGGGCCAACCCCTGGCCAATAAAAAGCAACAGTTTAGTATGTTTTAAGCACTAAAACATTGCTTTAGAAGTAGGGAGTGCCATGGTGAAAATCACTAACTATTTAATACTGTTATTTTAATAGAAAATTCAGGTTTTATGTATTTTTAGCTTCCTGGCAGCACCTCCCCAACAGGCTCTGGGACAGCAGGACTTCCATAAATCATTCTCCATATGAACACAGAGGGCTTAAAACCATCAAAACACCCAAACACTGACAGTTCTGTTTTGGGGATGTCTTAACTCCTCCTACCTGGGCACTGCAGGGAGCATGGAGAGGTCTGGGAGAGGAGGCAGAGACTGAGAGATCCCAAACCTTCAACTCAAACCTGAGGCACCAACAAAGACCTGTTGGTGTTTCTATAATGCCTGAACTCCAGGCTGAATGATCAGGGACAGAAATCTTCTCCAGGCTAACGTATCCCATTCAAAATCTCATTCCAGGAGCAAATATTTTTTGCTTTGTTTCAAATACATCAATTCTGGGAGCAGGAAATTGTGCAAAGTAGGTAAAAAGAACCTTTTACTGACTTTATGGACATTTGAAATCCACACAGGAACTGCTGCAGACATAAATACAAGAGACCTGCAGATCAGAGAAACTCAACCACTGCCTTATCACTGCAAACTCAGCTTAACTGGCCATATTTTATCATTATTTACTGCTACACAACCCTTCCTCCTGTTCTGGAACAGACACAGAATGGCCCTTCCAGAGACACCACGCACCAGCTCAGCTGCAATTTCTAAGTGACTGGGCCAGAAAATTAAATTTCTATTTCCCCATCCAAGATAGAAATAAATGAGGGACTTGCCTCTATTTCTCTTTGTCAGGGAGCTGGGACTCACCAAGAACTTTACCTGGGCAGCTTCGGAATTCTCCTCATCAGCTGCACCTTGCAGGCAGAGCTTGGACTGCTCTCCTTCATGGCCCTGTGTGACAGGAGGTCACCAATGGCCAACACCTGCCCCAAAATTCAGAAATCCCTGCTGGTGTACATTGAATGCACCTCTTGGCCCCACCTCTACTCTCTTTTTCTCCCCCTTTATTGGAATTCTTGGTTTTGCCAGCCCTTTGAAGGTCGCCCCTCTCCTTCTCCAGAGGAAATAGCAAAAATTGAAGTGAATTTACCTCAATCTACATTATTGGAAGTCAACAGAAAAGCAGCTTCACAGGCTGGCTCGTCCTGTTAACGAGAAACCCAAACCAGCCCAGAGTTCCTAAATAAATCAGAGGATTTGCTGATAAATAATCAAACAATCAAACAAACAAACAAATCAGAATAAATGAAGTTTCCTGATCACACTGATGGGAAGGCAGGACCCTCTGGTCCCAGACTGGAACCAGCAGGGAGGTTCTGCAGAAAACTCCTCCCAGATTTATGGATATGCTGCAAGTGTCATTCCAGTACCAATGAATCCAAAACACAAAGTGTAGATAAAGGATTCAATGCTCACACAACCTGATAAAGCACAATTTCCAATTCATCCCTATAAATTAAGCTCACTAACATCAAAATTTCCAGCTCATCAGGACCTTTGGTTTGAGGCCTTGGTCAGGATCATCAACTACACCTGGGAGTGCAAAACTGGGCAGCAAAATTGGCCACAAATTGGGCAAATTTGGAGATATAAAGTGACAAACCTTAACAAGAACCTCAAATCCCACCTTGGGACACAAAATCCAGAACTACTATGAAGGAAGTGCGAGACACGGGCTCTAAAATTTATAGATAGGTCCTACAGGATTATTGGACATCATTGCAGGGCTCCAGCACATTCCCATGAGAAAGGAAAGGAAAAAGGAAAAAGGGAAAAGGAAAAAGGAAAAAGGAAAAAGGAAAATGGAAAAAGGAAAGGAGGCTGCAGAGGGACTGGGGACAAGGCATGGAGGGACAGGAGCCAGGGAATGGCTGCCAGTGCCAGAGGGCAGGGCTGGATGGGAGATTGGGCATTGGGAATTGTTCCCTGGCAGGGTGGGCAGCCCTGGCACAGGTGCCCAGAGCAGCTGGGGCTGCCCCTGGATCCCTGGCAGTGCCCAAGGCCAGGCTGGACACTGGGGCTGGAGCACCTGGGACAGTGGGAGGTGTCCCTGCCATGGCAGGGGTGGCTCTGGGGGGGTTTGGGGTCCCTTCCCACCCAAACCATTCTGGGATTCTATAAAAGGGGAATAAAAAATGCACCAATTTTGACATCAGCTGGTGTAAAACTGATGTTGCAAACTGGAATTTGTTTTATCATCTTACAAGAACAAGGCTGTTTCTTCTTCCACACTTCATTATCGTGTGTTACGTGTTTGGAATGTTACATAGATTTTGAACTGGAGGATCTTTAAATTCCTTTCCAACCCAAGACATTCAGCCAGAAGGAATTCCTTGCATCCCCCAAGTACCTCCACAAACCTATTTTATGTCCACTCAGGGAACAGGACAACACCAAGCCAGGTTATTTGGGAGAAAGGAAACGTTAATTCTCTGCAAACCTTTGACCACCCTGGGTCACCACTGGGTTACTCAGCACAGGTATCCTGATACTGTCCTCCAGCAAGGCAGAGGACATTGGGAGGCCCCAGCATCTCTCCTCTATTTTCCCTGCTTCCCACAGAATTGCTTTTATTCTATAATTCCACTTAGAGTTACACTGATGAGGTGTTTTTACCGTTTCATTTTTCGTCACGGCCCCAAATATCCCCTCCCAAAGGACTCTGGATCAAGAAATCTGCACCCTCAGTTGCTTTGTGAAGATCCTGTTGCCAAAGATAACCTGGCCTAGAAAATTAATATATGAAACATGCAATGCAAATGTGCTGCACTACGTGAACAAAGTGTAAGATCCTCGCTGGGCTAAAAAAAGGAACAGTGAATTCTTCAGCTTTCTATAAGTTCCTTTGTAAATGTGCATGTTAAAAATAATACTCATTAAAGTGCTTAAATGCAATAAAATGGAACTATTTCCTCACTGCATACAAATGAAGTCAGTATTAAAGTACTGATTTTTTAAAATTTGTGTTAATTTATTATTGAGTTACAAACACCTAATGGATGGAGCTAAGATGTACACAGCACTTTCCAAACACTAATTCACAACATCCTTCCAAGAATGCTGCAGCAGCAAATAATTCCCAGAATCTTCTGGCTTCAGTCTCAAAGTTAAGGTGTGTTTTTGCTTTTTCTTTTTTTCTTTTAAGGAGTATGTACTCAAGCAGCCAACAAAACAACTGGGAAGAGGTGAAGTGTGATCCCATGAAGCCACTCAGGCTCAGACTGATCCCAGTGCCATCACACAGCGCTGCTTAAATGAACTGCAACTGGAATTCCCGAGATCCAAATTATTTAAACAGACATCCTGGAAGCAAACACAGGAGCAGTCCTACCAGTGACCCCTGATGGGATTTCACAGATTCGAGGTTGCTCAATTAACAGGCAGGCCTAAAATCAGTGCCTTGCTTGGAGGAAGTTCTCACAGGTAACCTGCCAGGAGAGGAGGAGTCTGTGAAGGCACAGGCAGAAATTTGGGTTATTTGGGGAGAGAGAGGCAGGTGGGGCTGGGGAAACACCCCAGCCCTGCACTTCTTAAAGAGTGATTTGATTTTCCAAAGCATCTAAAGAATTTTACAGGGATTTCCCTCAGTTGGTAAGGCTCATAATCACACATTTACCTGATGCAACAGCCCTGTTGTTTTACACGAACCTGCAGCATCAGGAAAATCCTCCTCACGCTTCGCAAGCCGCCACAAAAAAGAGGCTGCTCTTCATCCCGTGCTCTCCTGCCAAACCCAATGAAGTCAGCACAGGCACAACATGTTTATACAACATTAAGGGTTCACGTTAAGCTGAAAGCAAGGAGGAAATTTGACTTTCAGATTGACAAATGAAGAGTGCTGGTGTATTCTGGAGCCTGCAACAAAGGAGCCGGTTGTGTTCTCACCCACCGCGGATCCCTAACAAACCCTCCTCCCTGGAAGGATGGTCAGAGCTAAGGTCACAGCACTCTCCATCTGCATTTCAGATCTCGACTTTTGTTGGCTTTACTACTTCTTTTGGCATTAAATATGAATGATGTTCCCCGAAACATTTGGAACATTAATTATAAGGAAACAAACGCAGGGATACACAGGGCTCCGGTCATTGTTCACCCATGGAACGACAACCAGGAGCTTCCAGCAAAGTGCTAAAATATAAAAGGGTGATGTTCATTCATGTATTGGTCCAAGCTGCAGCACTATAAAGTACATCAAAAGGTGTTAATGGTTTCAATATTTATCTGCTGCAGGGAAGCACTCTAAAAAGAAGACAGAAAAAAATTTCTGCTAATGGCTGTGTCTCTCCATTAAAATGAAAAGCTTAATGCATCTTATAATCAGAGGACAATTTGCAAATCATTAAGAGAAATGTAAAATTCCATTAAAATACAAATCAAGAGTCCCTCACTGGACTAATAATCTTTTTGATATTATTTTGCATTTCACTATTTCTGTTCCCAATATCCAGGCACCACAAATGATCAGTTCTTGAACATGCTATTTACCACAGCCTACTTCTTTAACGAGAGACTGAGAGAAGTATAATCTGCTATTCAGAGCAGGTACTAATGAAGAATTCCATATATTCTGAAATTTAATTAAAACCCCAAAGATTTCAAATTAGATGCAATTTGAAATGCCTGGGGCAGAAATACATGCACTTGCGTGGCAAGGGTATCACGCTGAAAGTTGATACCGTAATTGGTCTTGATGTATTTTTGTGTTGCCAGGCTGAAGCACAGAACTCATAACCATATAAAAATTCTCTGTAGATTACCTGCTCATTGAAAATGCCATCACTCAGGTAGTTCTCTACTAAATTACCATGCTACTAAAATGCACAAAGTGATTCGAAGAGAAGAGTGGCACAGCTGGTCGACGCTGCCAATGAGTTATGCATGCGTCGACGCTGCCTTTTTTCTTAGTAAAATATGCTCAGTTGAATATTAAAATATAATTGGCATTCAACCTAAGTAGCTTAAACCATTTTGTTATCTTCTTTTAAACCGATTTGGCTCCTCCACAGTTATTTTCGAGGATGCGATTCACAAACTAATGACACCATCACATTCAGCTAGATTTGTACTATTTTACATTTGTCATAAATAGGGACAATTTCTACAGCCTTCTAGGGATGTCCTTTAATACTTGCTCCTCTTGAACATCAAAGGCCCAATTCATGGGGAAAAAAGAAAGAAAGGAAAAAAAGGAGTATGCCATTTATGTTGTTCTTGCATATTTTATTCTGAGAGGAGCGTGGGATGCAAATTTCTAGTGAGAAGTGTGTTTTTCCACTTAAGTGAGACCTTGCTTCCCCCAGAATAAAATGGGCAGCAAATAAACTGGTCAGGAAATGTGGCAAAACATCTTGAAAATGGGTCAGAAAGGGGCATCCTTAGGTCCAGAAGCAGCAAAATACCTTCATGATAAAATTTTTTCCTCAGACGAATTTATTTATGTGCCCCTAATATAAAGGCTGTCAGAAATGTCACTATATTGTCATTTCCCGAAAAAAAATTAACAATATTACTTAGAAACAAGGTGCTCACCATAGTAACAGTCCCATTAAGCACATTACCTCTGAAACACCAACCAGGTTAAATGCATATGAGTATTGATGGCATTTCCTATCAATATAGGGTTTTAAGTAAACTTGCCTGAAAGTTCATTAATAAAACAGGTGTGGGAGGCTGTATTTATAAAATCCTTTCCTTTTATCTTGATTGCATGTTTTTTTTTTAAGGAGGGGTGCAAAGGTTACGTGGGGCTGCATGTGTGGCAAGCCAGCCAACAAATCAAAGGAAAAATGAATTAAATTAAACTTATTCCTCACAGGTCTGCAATGAGAGCAGGTGCTGAGGTCTGGGGCTCTGGGTGAAGATGAGCACACGACTCTGGATAAAAAAGCCATTTTCCTACACTGGTGGGGTTTTTCCATCTTCAATTCTTACCTTTTAATCTAAATCTCATCTACAAGCAGCAATGTCAAAAGCTACTGGGTTGGTCAAAATGTTTCTTAGATCAGGGTCAACTGATTCCTTTTCTTTCATGGGGAGAAAAGGGATGTGATTTTGAGCAAATTCACTTTATAAAGGAGCCTCACACGCAGGTGGCTTTTAGAGCTGCTGATTTTAGAGTGAAGCTGCCCTGATTTTGGTCCAACTGCGGTTCTGTGGAAATATTCATCATGGAATCATGGGATGGTTTGGGTTGGAAGGGACCTCAAAGCCCACCCAGTGCCACCCCTGCCATGGCAGGGACACCTCCCACTGTCCCAGGCTGCTCCAACCTGGCTTTGGACATTCCAGGGATCCAGGGGCAGCCCCAGCTGCTCTGGGAATCCCATCCCAGCCCCTGCCCACCCTCCCAGCCAGGAATTCCTTCCCAGTGCCCCATCACCAAAACACAAACCCTTTCTTTCTAAACAGAAGTTTGGAATGATTTGATAATATTGGATAATATTCCAAAAATTCGGAATAATAGGACTCACACATCTCTGCAGCTGTTTCAGAATCCTGAATATTGAATATCCTCAAATTCTCTGAGAACAAGTGAAAATATTGCCATTGCACAGGTGAGCACTGGCTGTGGACCTTCAACCTACTTTTACCTAAAAAAACCCAAATTTATAAAATGCTCCTTCATTCTAATTATGGCCTACCTGTAATAATATTAGGAATGCTGGGAAGAAAGGATTGTCCTACTGGAAATACAATTAATTATTTAAAAAATGAATTTTTAAAATGAATAAATTAAAATTTATTTTTTAAAATAAATGATCCTCTCACTGCTTTCCCCATGACAGGACAGACACACTGCTCTGCCCATCCTTAGTCTCTTCCAAGGTCACAGCAGTGATGGATACCCTGAAAGATTCCACCAAAACCCCATCAACATCTGCAATCAGTGCTGCCAAAAAGGAAATTTGCACCTAAGAGGGCCTGACTTGTCCTAAATGGGCCACATCTGGCAGACAATTTACCCTATGAACTTCAATAAAAGTATTTAAGATACACTTAAAACCACACGGGCTTCCACTGGAAATTATGGGAATTTTGGTCTGAATTCAACAGGAATTGGGTCAGGAATTTTGCAGTTTTCTGTCCAGAATACATTTGTATTGATTTGTTTTTTCTTTGGTTTAGTTTTTTTTTTTAAATACATATAGTTGATAGAAAGCAATGGGCTGGAAAAAGAATTAGAGGTATAAAAGTAACTGGGCTATTTTGGGGTTTTGCTGTTTCCATTTTTGAAGGTTGGAGAGGATTGATTTCTGTTTGCAGAAAATTGTAGGAAAGTATTGGATTGTAAAAATCCATTAAATGTCTCACAAAACAGTGACTTTCTGCTTATCAAAACTCCTCTCACATGAAATGGTAATAAAAGAAGATGCCAGTCTCTGGAATTTGAATTTTGAGTTGGCAGACAGAAATAGGAAAGCTTGTCAGCTCTCTGCACTTGAATCTGCCATGTCCAGATATGTGAAGTATGAACGTTTCCGAGCAGATTATTTCATATTTAACACTTTCTAAAAGCCTAAATAGAAATGTATTTGCATGTCTGATGAAGCTGCAGGGTTGAGAAAGGGAAAATCAGAAACATTTATCAACCCTTTTTTTCCTTTAATGAATTGAACCTCTAGTACCAAATTAAGACAATTTCACAAATTGCTGCAAAAATCAGTGGTGAAAATGGCAATTTGTATTTGCCTAGGAAAGAGCAAGTCCTGCCTTCTCAGCAAGTGAACAGAGCAGCTCAAGACTGGAAAATATAAATACAGAATCCCATGGGGTGGGCTGGAAGGGATCTCAAAGCTCATCCAGTGCCACACAAGGGTTGGAAGGGATCTCCCACTGCTCCAGGGGCTCCCAGCCCCAGTGTCCAGCCTGGCCTTGGGCACTGCCAGGGATCCAGGGCAGCCCCAGCTGCTCTGGCAATTCCATCCCAGCCCCTGCCCATCCTCCCAGGGAACAATTCCTGCCCAGTCTCCCACCTATCCATGTCTATAGGTGATACAACCTGCTGGGTTCCCACTTTCCTAGAGAAATTAATTGAATTTTCCATTTTTACTGGGAATAAGGGAACCATGAAGAGCAGATACTGGAACTCCTGGTTTCCCTGTTGGCTGCATTTGCTGCTTTTCCTATTAAGGATGGTTATGCTTTAGCCATTAATATATATCTACATCTTATAGATCTATATCTATATCTACAGCTATCTATATCTATATCTATATCTATACCTAATCTATATCTATATCTATATCTATATCTATATCTATATCTATATCTATATCTATATCTATATCATCTATATATATCTATATTATGTATATCTAATCTATATATCTATGTCTATGTATATATATCTATCTATATCTATATCATCTATATCTATATCTATATTATGTATAGATATACATAATATATAATATATATATTATGTATATCTATATATCTATGTCTATGTATCTATATCTATATCTATATCTATATCTATATCTATATCTAATCTATATCTATCTATATCAGCTATATCTACATCAATTTCTCTAAAATAAAGGAAGGAAGTCCCAGGGACTGCTCCTTGAAGCAAAATCTGATCAGAAGTCTCAGCTTAATGACACCTGAACACAAAGGTCACCACAGGATTGACTAAATACACTGAAGCTGAACATGTGCATGCCTGAAACATGAAAATATGCATTTACAAAAGTTGCAGACAGTTTATCCACAAACTGGCACCTGAAGCTTCAAATCTTCCAGCTTTACCTGACAATATATCTCAACCAAGTCAGTTATTCTTGCAATATTTTTACTGGAATTTAAAGGAAAGGAAAAGAGATCTGTAATTCATTTTAGTAATGTAAATGCTTTTCTTATTGAAATAATTTTTATATATTGAAAAAGTCCATGGATAAATTGTATGTGGGGAAAATTTACTCTCAGGATACCATAATTAGGGTGAGCAGCACAGGCCCTGAAATCCCTTTTAAATGTAAGCATCAGGGGATGTTGAATATCTCATCTCAGAAGCAGACAGCCCCACAATCTTGTGATTTAAATATTCTGTCCACTAAAAGAATAAAAAAATACTCTGGCCTTTTCTGAGTCACAATCAGAAAACACAGGAAAATTTACTTTTCTTTCTTAATTTGCTGCAAGCTGTGAGTTTTTGATGGTTTAGAAAGTTCAAAAGGAGTAAAAGAGAGGTATTAGTGCTGCTGCTGGAAGGGTGCAGAGTGCTCAGGATGTGTTATGGCAGGGTTTTCTCCATGGGATATCCCAGGGGGGATATCCCACAGCCCCCCAGAGGAGCAGGGCGAGCCCAGGGGTGACTCTGACTCCGCAGAGCTGACCCAAAGGGAGGAGGTTCCTCAACCCAGAGCTGGCATCTCCCCGTGCTCCCAGCAGCCCTGGGCAGTGCCAGTGTCTGGAGGAGCAGGAAATCACAGGGTAATTATTGATTACAGGCCTGCCTACGTCAGCTGGGCGGGAGAATGGAGCTGCTCCCAGCTCCTTTGAAGGCTCCCATTATGCATGAGGTGCTTCATCAATATCCCCTCTTGGATGAATAACCTACACCAGGCACGGGGGATTTCAGCTGCACGGCTCCCCTGCCTGCTCTCCATCCTCAGCTGCTCCTCCTGGCTCCTTCTGCACAGCTGGGCTCTGCCTTTGCCTTGGAATGTGCCAGAATCATGGAATGCTCTGGGCTGGAAGGGACCTTGAAGTCCATCGTGTTCCTGACGCCTTCCACTGTCCCAGGCTGCTCCAGCCTGGCCTTGGGCACTGCCAGGGATCCAGGGGCAGCCCCAGCTGCTCTGGGCACCTGTGCCAGGGCTGCCCACCCTGCCAGGGAACAATTCCTGCCCAAAATCCAATGTAAACTGACCCTCCTTCGGTTCAAAACCATCAATGCCTCTAATGCCACCTCCAGACCTCTGAGCCGGACCCAGGAATTGACAGCTCAGGTAGGAGCAGGACTGGGCTGGGCTGAGGGGAGAGCTCAGCTTTGCTCCAGGTCTGCACCCTCAGGACAAGGAGGGGATGGAGGAACCCTCAGGAATGCCAAGGGCTCATCCAGTGAGGACAGCAAGGAGCAGAACCCCAGGGCTGCTGCGTGACAGAGCTCACAGGGGTTTTCAGGATGAGGGAAGAGACGAGGATCTGACTGCATATTTCAGAAGGCTGATTTATTATTTTATGATATATATATTACCTTATAACTATACTAAAAAGAATAGAAGGAAAAAGTTTCATCTCAGAAGGCTGGCTAAGTTAAGAATAGAATGGAATGAATAACAAAGGTCTGTGGCTCGGACAGAGAGTCCAAACTGACTGGGCTGTGGTTGGCCATTAATTGTAAACATCTAAGATGGGCCAATCCCAGATGCACCTGTTGCATTCCACAGCAGCAGGTAACCATTGGGTACATTTTGTTGCTGAAACTTCTCAGCTTCTCAGCAGGAAAAAATCCTAAAGAAAAGGATTTCCACAAAAGATGTCTGCGACACCGCTGCTCATCACAGGGCGAAGGAAAACTCTGCTGTGTCTCCCATTTCCTCTGTCCTGTGCTCTAATGAGCCATCTGGTCTGCACACACACAGCACAGCCAGCCCTGTGCCACCCCTGTGCCATCTCTGTGCCACTGCAAACACACAGCACAGCCATCCCTGTGCCACCCTGTGCCATCCTGTGCCACACTGCCACTGCAAACACACAGCACAGCCACCCCTGTGCCACCCTGTGCCACCCTGTGCCATCCCTGTGCCATCCCTGTGCCATCCTGTGCCACTGCACACACACAGCACAGCCAGCCCTGTGCCATCCCTGTGCCATCCTGTGCCACACTGCCACTGCAAACACACAGCACAGCCACCCTGTGCCACCCCTGTGCCACCCCTGTGCCATCCTGTGCCACCCTGTGCCACTGCAGCCACCCTACTCCACAGCACCACAAAGGGAGGGCAGGAAATTCAGGAGTGGCCGAGTCAGTGTTGCTTTCCCCGTGTCCCAGACCCACAAATGACCCAGCCCAGCCCTCAAAACAACACCAGTCCAATTTTCTTCCTTACACAGAAAGGGAGCTAATGACCAGGCTCCATTAAGAGCAATTAATCATTTCCCATTAGGAATGTGCAGGGGTTTTTCTCAGAGGAGTGGGAGAAGCTGACTTTGCTCAGTGAAATTCCACACTGAATGCTGGCCATGACACAGGTTGTTTGAAATTATGTTTCACATTTTCAATTATGTTAAAAATAAATATATTGGCTGCATATAAGCTGGAGGGCCAGTAAGGGGAGAGCTCCTGGAGGTGTTGGGAAACCCAACTTTTCCCTCTCCACAAACCCCTGACAGGGAATCAGGTGGGGGTCAGGATCTGCTCCCAGGGAACACGGGACAGGAGTGGGGGAAATGGCCTCAAACTGTGCCAGGGAGGTTTAGGTTGGAGGTTAGGGAACATTTCTTCATGGAAAAGCTGTCCAGCCCTGGCACAGTCTGTCCAGGGCAGTGGTGGAGCCACCATCCCTGGGAATACTCAAAACCCACATGGATGTGGCACTTGGGGACACAGATCAGTGGTGAGCGTGGTGCTGGGGCTGGGAAGGCTTGGGCTGGGTGATCTTAAAGGTCTTTTCCAACCCTAATGGTTCTGTGATTCCATAACTCTCCTGCCTGCCTCAAGATTCAGATTCCACCTTTGCCAATGCCAAGGTAAGAGAGGAATGGTTGATTTTGTATTTTAAGTGCTTTTAAACACATTTCCCCTGTTTAACAGTAATTTAGAAAATTAAAGGCACTTTGGAACGATTTAAGATATGGGAGAAACAGCAGATACTGAATTTTTATAGAATTTCTTAATGAATATAAAGCAGATCATCTCTACTTTCTGAATCTGCAGATCTCTCTGCTTTTGTTATGTCAGAGTTGATTGTCATGATTTTTTCTCTTCACAAGGAATGAGGTCTTCAAAGCTGGCACAAAAGCAGCTGCAGCAAACTGACCATGAATTGAGAAGTTTTTCATCCCAAAAGCACTTTACACATTTTTTTTGTTGGATGAGAAACCTTTTTAATGTGTTTTTTTGGCATAACCAAAACCCTTCCGGTCCCCAGATAAAGTTAGTGCAGAAAGATAAAATAAAATTTGATGTAAGCACTGATTAGGAAGAAATTATGCAACAGTCAGTCCTGATTACAAAAGCACTTGAGGATGGAATTTGAATCCTCTCTCAAAGAGCAATACTGAACATGGTCACATTTACAGGGAAGGGGGGAAAAGGGGCCAGAGGTTTTGATGATCATGGAATCCCAGAATTCCAGCCTGGTTTGGGCTGGGGGGACCTGAAAGCTCCTCCAGTGCCACCCCTGCCATGGGCAGGGACACCTCCCACTGCCCCAGCCTGCTCAGGGCCCCTGGTGCTGAACAGAAATGTAAGAAAATCAGAGTGATGAGAAAAAGCCTTTCTGGCTTTGGATCCTCAGCTCTCACTGATGTTTGCTCTGCGTTTTTCAGTGCCTGGAGAAACAAGCAGGCACTTTCAAATGTAAATGTGTAAAAGCAAACAAATACCAAATTCCTAATTTAGCAAAGCTGCAATTCTGATGTGCAGATAAACTGAAGTGCAATCCATCAGAATTTGGTTTTTACATCACCTTTCTCCTAAATAACTTTTAAAACCAGTTCCTTCCAATTTTTCACATTTATTTCCACATTCCTTCCAACGAAATTTTTTTCAGTTTTATGAAAGTATCAGTAGGAGAAAGTGACAGAAGAACAGAAATGCTCTCACACCGTTGTGATTTGAGCCAATTAATTCTTCATTAATGTTTCCATGATGTAGGAGCCTTCCCCCAATAAAGCACAGGCACACAGACCTGGGCCAGGCCAGGAGCAAACGAGGGAGATAAATTAAAAAAACCTGGATGTGCCTATGCAGAAAGGAGAACGCTGCCCTGCAGCCCAGCTGGGCACACCCAAACCCCCCAGAGCAGTGGGCAGTGGCACCCCAGGGCCACCCTGACAAGGCCAGGGAGCTGCAGGGACCCTCAGGTGATGCTCACAGCCACCAGCCATGCCCCAGCCCTGCCCAGCCCCTGGCTGAGCTCTCAGCTTGGATGGTGCTGAAGAACTTTCCTTCCTTTGCTCAAAAATCCAAGGGTGCTCATTGTTTCCCTCAGGAAGCTTCCTGTTAACAAATATCCTTATTTTTCCTTTTAAAAATTCTTCATTAAAATTTTCAAACAAAACATTAAAAAAATAGATAAATAAAACATTAATTTTTTTTTTCTTTCCATTTGTTTTCCTAAACGGGCTCCTGAATTCCTTTTGACTTTGTGAATGAGATTCCTTGGTGCAAGCACTGCTGCTGGTTTGGGGGCAGCCCTGAGAGGTTTGAGAGGAAGGGATGGACCAGAGCCTTCCACAACCTCAACAGCCCCCTCCTGTCAGGGAGCCATGGACAGTGATGGCAAAGCCTCAAGGCCCCCTCTTGGTGGCCAAAAGCTGCTTTAGGCAGCCCCAGCTCACGGAGCCACAGCTCATGGAGCAGCTCACAGCCCTCCAGGTGTGCTCACAACCCAACCCAAGCCTTTCAGCTGAGCCATGACACTTTATAGAGCAAGGATGGGGAGATGGGGGCCAGTGGCTGCTGGCAGAGGGCAGGGAGGGTGGCACTGACCCCTCTGGAGCAGGGGGGAGCCACAGCTCATGGAGCCACAGCTCACGGCCCTTCAGGTGTGTTCTCAGCCCAACCTTCCAGCTGAGCCACTTTACAGAGCAAGGGTGGGGAGATGGGGAGCAGCTGCTGCTGGCAGAGGGCAGGGAGGGTGGCACTGACCCCTCTGGAGCCACAGCTCATGGAGCAGCTCACAGCCCTCCAGGTGTGCTCATAACCCAACCCAAGCCTTTCAGCTGAGCCACGACACTTTATAGAGCAAGGGTGGGGAGATGGGGAGCAGCTGCTGCTGGCAGAGGGCAGGGAGGGTGGCACTGACCTCTCTGGAGCAGGGGGTGGTGGAAGGCTGGCACGGGCAGGCTCCCTGTGCTGCCTGGCTCACAGAAGTAGGCTCGCAGCCAGGCTGTGCACTGCTGCAGGGGCTCCGGCATCTCCTCGGCGCCCTCGCACACCTCGCACAGCGCCGAGGGCTCTGCCCTGCTGAGACACAGAGAAAGGCAACGTTACACTGGTGAAAAATGACAAAACCAGGCTGGACACGGCTCTGAACAACCCTGAGTGGAACAACACAGGCTTGAAGGTCCCTTCCAAGCAAAACAACTCTGTGATGCTGGGATAAAACCGAGTATTCACACTCTGTATCAGCAAAATGAAAACCTCTAAACATTTAATCTGGAGCCAGACCTTTTTTCTTCTCAGAGAAAAGTGAAGGCATTCCTCAGAGCAGGAACAAAACCTCACCCTCATCACCCCTACAACTGCAGAACAGTGTTAGGAACACCTGTAAGAAAACGCAGGTAGGAGGGAACAGCCACGTGGGAAATGTCAGCGAGCAGGAACACACCCAGACCAGGTGGGTGACACATCCCTGTGCTTCCAGGAGGGATGGAGGTGAGGCTCCTCCTCCGTGTCCCCTGGGGGGGCAGTCCCTTGTCCCCAGGCCATCCCTGGGGAAGGAGGGAAGGAAGCAGCTCTCCCTTCCTCCAGCGCCGTGGCAGGTCTCTGCTTCCCTCCCCTGATTGAATTGGAAGGAAGCAATTGAGAATTCATTTGATTTTCAGTGGCAGCTCGTGCTTGCAGGGGCTGAGGAGCAAAGTGAGCCAACAGAAAGCACCTGTAAATAAAAATGTGCTTTTTCCCTTGCTCCTTTTTCTTTTTTCTTTCCCTCTGGAAGAGCAAGGTGTGGATGAGAGCAGTGAAAAAGGGAGCCCTGGATTTGGTCCAGCTGTGTTTTCCAAGCTGGATGTTTCCAGGGGTGCACAGCAGTGCTGGGAATGGGGAGGAGGTGCTCTCCTGGTGCTTCCCAAGGCTGGGGTGTGGTGGGGCAGGGGTCTCTCAGAACTGCAGAGACCTGTGTGAGGACAGCAGGGAACACACAGTGCATCCATGGGAAATGATGGAGACAACAACACCCAGGGTGATGGCCAGAACAGCAACCCCTGCCAGCAACCTTCTCACATCCAGAGCCTTCACCACCACCAGCAAAAGCTTCCTGATTCTTGCAGCTTTTTCTCCCAGCTGGAAATAAAGCCAGAGCCAGAGGTTCCTCAGTGCTAGACCTCAACAGCAGAGTCTTCTGGTTTTCCCTGAAAGTCCCAAATTTCCTGAAATAATTCCCAAAATAACCCCCAAGATTCCCAAAATAATCCCTGAAATTCCCCCCAAAAATCCCCGAAATAATTCCCAACATTAAAAAAAAAATTCCCAGAATTCCCAAAATAATTCCCAAAATAATCCCTGAAATTCCCAAAATTACAAAAAATAATCCCTGAAATTCCCCCAAAAATCCACAAAAATTTCCCAAATTCCCGCCCAAAATGTCCCAAAATAATTCCCGAAACTCCCAAAAAATCCAGTTTGGTAGGAGTTAAGTGCAATTTTATTTCTCTTTCCATTTATTTATCAAATTGCCGCTTTTGACTTTCATTTATGTATGTGAAGTAGGATCAGGTTGCTTTTTAAACCTGGTGTCCACTTTATGCTGTTTTTCTGATTAATAATATCTTTACTTAAAGAAAAAGGATGAGAATCCATGCACAAACTTTTGTGCACAAATCCCCATGGCATGGACTTCAAACCAAGCTCCCAACACCATGGATAATCCATTATTTCACACAGGTACAACACAGCAGAATAAGGCTCTGTTTTACTGTGAATTGCTGGAGCTACAAGAAAATAATAATGAGAGAATATAATAACAACAACTCCTCTGAAAGCTGGCACAGAAGTGGGGAGACTTTTCTGCTCCATTTACCCAGAAGAGCACCACGAGTGCTCAAAGCTATGGTCTCCTTATGTTTTTCACATCATCCTGTTTCCCATTCTTGGGAGTCTGGAAATCATTTGGGCTGTAATATCACCAATAAAACAGAAAAGCTCCATCTCCTCACGGCTCTGGGAGCAGCAGCTCTGGGCTCTGTGTGAGGAGCAGCCCAAGGGCACCCAACCAGCATCAGTCACCCCCAAAACAAGTGGGGAGCAGCCAGGGAGACTCTGGGAGCCAGGGAATGGCTGCCAGTGCCAGAGGGCAGGGCTGGATGGGAGATTGGGCATTGGGAATTGTTCCCTGGCAGGGTGGGCAGCCCTGGCACAGGTGCCCAGAGCAGCTGGGGCTGCCCCTGCATCCCTGGCAGTGCCCAGGGCCAGGCTGGACACTGGGGCTGGGAGCCCCTGGGACAGTGGGAGGTGTCCCTGCCATGGCAGGGCTGGCACTGGGGGGGATTTAAGGTTCCATTCCAAGCCCAACCATCACACACACATTCCTCACTTCTCCAGGTGCTCCCTGGCCAGGAGTGTTTGGAGAGAATTTATTTTTAATTTTCTTTTTAATTGCTGCTTTTAATGGCAGTGCCCTGCCACTGCTGAACATCTCCAGATGTTTCTGGTGGGGCCATTCTCCCAGCAATTCAGCACCAGAGGCTTTCCCAACACCTGCCACCTCCAGGGCCACCCCCACCTTGGCCAGGAAAGGGAAGGCTTTGCAAGGCAGGAATGAATTTGCTCTCCAGGAATGCACTGACTTCTTTTCCTGCAGGACACACACCCCACGTGCCAACACACACAGCCAGAGCTTCGAACTGGCAGGGAGTTGAAAATAGAAAAGAGGAAAACCTTCACATTAATTTTGCTTGGCTAGAGATGGCAACAGCTATTCCTGAGAATTTGAGAGCTTTAATAAAGAAAAAGAAGGCACATAACTCATGCATGGGTGTCTTCTGCTGGCCCTCCTCCCCTCCCTGCCCTTCCCTCCTCCCCTTTCCCTCTCCAAACTTGCATAGCACAACTTCCACAAACTACCCGGCATTAAATATCCCCCTGAAAGCACCAGCTGCCTTTTAAAGGATTTTCTCAGGCTTCAAAGCCTTAAGTACCTTTCAAAGAGCAGAGTCCAAGTGGTCTGAAAACATTGTTAAGAAGAGCAGAGGAGTTACATCATGGGAAATTCCCTCCTGGAAGGAAATCCCTCTGCTCAGGGTCGGATTTCTTGGAAGGTTTCTCAACTCCCTACTCCAGGCACGGATCTCTGAGCTCCTCTGAGTCAAGGTGGACAGGAACAAGTTGAAATTTAGAGAAAAACACGCACCTGAGAGTCATATGAACTACCTGGGCCTGAAGTTTGGGAATGAAGAAGGAAAAAGGGCCTTTCTTGATGTCCTGCCACCCCCAAGGAAAGGATCACAGAGGCACCAGCAGCACACAGGGTGGTGGCCAAAGTGGCCTTGTTGTGCCTTCCACTGCTTTGCCTATGGAGAGCTCAAGTCTTAAACTTGTGGTCAACACGATGCAATTTTACCTTTAAACAGGAAAATAACGTGTGTCCATTGAAAAATAAAAAACTCCAAGCTCTAAACAAAATATGTGAGAAATCTGACTCCTTTGTTTTCACCCTGGAGAATTTTTTTTTTATTTTTCCTTAAAAAGTACCAATGTCTTTTCTTTTTAAATTTTTTTTTTTGCAGTGGGGCTGGAATCATGAGAAACATTTATTTAAATCACATTAATATTGTTTAAATCGCTTCCACTTTCATCAGAGTCTGTCACTGCACTTGTTTTCATTCCTGAATTATGCTGGGTGCTGCCTGGCATCCCAAAAGATTCAAAGTGGAGAGTTTTGTATTTTTACCTGGTCAGCAAGCAATTGTTGCTGTTGGCGTTTAGTGTGCATTTCATATTTTATTTTATTTTATTTTATTTTATTTTACTTTATTTCATTTCATTTTATTTCATTTTATTTTATTATCTCATTTCATTTTATTTTATCTTATTTTATTTTATATTTTTTAAATTTAATTTTATTTTTTGACCAGAACTTTTTCTGTTGGCAGTAATGTGGTGCCCTCTAATATGTCAGCAGTGTCACATGTCTGTCACGTGTCTGCCTTAACTTTTTGGGGATATTTGGGGTAAATGGATATTCAGCTTCACATGACCAACATGGCTTTACAGTGGGATGCTTCATTACAACTACAAATTCCCCAATCAGAAAAAAACCCTGGTTTTAAGCTACTTAAGGCCATGTAGAAAGAAATGTATATTTTTCCCAGTGGGATGTGTTCTCACAAAGAGCCTTTGCTCAGGCCAGGTACCCACTGCTGCTGCTGCTGCACATCTCCAGCCCGTGGTGGTGACATCCAAGAGAGTCCCAGACCAATCCTAACATGGGAATCCACCCCAGGATCAGGGTTTTCGTACCCCAGGGCTATTCCACACATTCCCCCTGAATCCACCCCATTCCTTTCCATTCCAGCCCTTCCCAGAGCCTGCCCAAGCTGGGGAGGCAGCAGGCTCCTGCATCCACACCGATGCACTGACAGGAGCCTTCCCAAAGCTCCATGCCAGCCCTCCCTCACCTTTGCATGGCATGAAAGGAAGGAAAATCTGCTTCCAGCAGAGGGGGAGGAAAGCAGCAGCACCTGTTTCAGTTTAACAGGCTCCTTCCAAAGCCACTGCCAAGAACTGGAAGTTTCTAAGGAGCTTCCAAAATAAACATGTAAGCAGCGGATTGGCTTCGGGATCATCCCAAATGGCTCAGCCATGATGGAAACCAGAGAAATGCTGGGAGAAGCCATGTCCTGAAGTGGCAGGATGCTCATTATTTATTTCTGAGCTGCTTTTTGCCTCAGTCCTTCAGAAACTTAAGGGAAACAAGGAGGACCTTGAGCTGTGCTGGAAGGAAGGGGATGTAACACAACTCTGCTGGCACATTCCCTGTGGGAAAGCCAGGAGCTGGCAGCTCCCTTAGCATAAATAAATACCAGGAGAATGTCCTAGCAGCTCCCATAACATATTTATAAAATAGATGTCTATTTATAAAATATTTGTATATTTTAAATACAATTGATTGTTTGAATGTAACATCCAAAACCCCAATTCCACTGCCTGTAGCCACACACACCTGAGTGTTTTATCCCTGGAAAACCACCTCACCTTCCAGTGGTTTGCCTAAGGAGAGGTTTAGAAACTGAGCCAGTGAAGAGATCCCTTTACTTCAAATTTAAAATTTTCAATTTTTTTTTTTTTTTTTTGTTTAAGACAGAAATGAAAAATGCTCCTCAACTAAATAAAGATTGCAACTCCTCCTAGCCTGGAGTCAACAAAGTGCCATTTCAGATTACATTATTAAATTCTAATTTTTTAACTTTTAATTTTTTGGTAATGTTTCATAATTTAAAATTTTGTAATTTTGTAATTTTACCTTTTTTTTGTACACTTTTTCTGTGATTTTCTTCCCCAATGGTGTGAAGAGCCTGGTGACTGTTGGTACAGAGCTCTATGAGTGTCATTAATATGGATAATTCTTAATATTTATATGGTTTTTATATCTCTCTATCTATTTAGATATATATCTATATAGATATGTAAAATAGTAAATAACAGAGCTCCTAAACCAGAGTAAATTTTTACATTTGGAGAAGAAGTCACTGTTGATCCTCTAGGACCTGAATGCTAACTCTTGCCATGAAATACATATGAGGGGCCAAAATAATTTTAAAATGATCAGTTTTTAAATGGCATGTTTTTGTTTGATCAGCAAATGACTGAAGAGAAGTTGTCACATAACTCTCACACACCTGAATTCATAACAGAAAAAAGTTGCACTATCTGAAAACTGAAGGCTGTCCTTTTCTTACAATTATATAGATCTGTGCTTATTTTACCAAACTAATTTTCTTTTAGAAAAATAGCTGCTGTGTTACCTTTCAAATGGAAGGATCAGTGATGATTAGCACACAAAAATTCACATTAAAATGAGACTTAGTGAGGCAGCATTACATGTTCCACAACAACACAGAGTGAGTTGATGTTTTTACTGGAGCCTTCATTGTGAAATTAACTAAAAATGTATTTTATCCACATCTAAATGTCATTTAAGCAGCCTTTCTTTGATAGATGAAGGCTAAAGCCACCCCAAAACTGCAGCTGAATTATCTGGTCTCTAATGACTCCAAACCGATTACGGGATGCAGAGCAATCTCGTTAAATTTTATTCCAAAGCTTACTACACTGGTGTTTTCTCTTATTTTTCTATCAATGAAGCCCAGGAGGTTTCAGGACAATTCATTATGTATGAGACCCAACTTACAGTGCTTGACTGTTGATTAATAGCAAAGTTTGCTGGGTGTACATTTGCAGCATTAGATGCATACAATATGCTAACTTATTCTTCCACCCAAGCTAATTATTTACCAAAATGACTACTTGAGACTACAATTTATTAAATGCATGCATCCAGTCTCGATTTGGCCCCAAAAGACAGCCCAGAATGAAGATCTTTTACTTGATGTGACAACTTCTGGAAACAGTGTTATTAATATTGTAAATGTGGCAAATAAAGAGTTCAAATAGCCGGGTGGCTCTGCTGCATTTCTTCCCCACAACTGCACCAACGAACAAAGCGCCTTTTTAGGTTTAAAATTCATGGCCAAGCACATCCTGACACAGTTTAATTTAGCTGCTTATAAATGAAGTGGCTCTATGATGGGAGGGAGAGATTAAAAAAGGGATGAGAGCTGCAATAAACAGCAATAACCCCAATTCCTGTCGAACAGGCCCGACACTGCTCCTTTTAAGACCTATTAAGAAAAAATTGATGCATTTAGGGAAGAACACGAGAAATCAGAGCTGACTCAGACTTAGTCCTTGTCATATAACCTGTGCAATGTTTTCCCTATTCTGTTTTTATCTCTTCTGGAGGATGCAAGTTTTTACAGATCTAACTGGTGAGAAATTCTGCACCGTCTCTTTAACCCTGGGAAAGAAGCACCTGCACAGAGATTTGAGCATCGTATACACAATATAAATTCCAAATAAATAATATAGCAAATAAATAGATAATTAATTACATAGTACATTAATAGATTAAATTATTGATACGCAAAGTAATAAATAAACACACCTCTTGAGTAAATACAAAGATATCCAAAGAGTGCCATTTTTTCCCGCCAACTTTTGCAATTATTGACATTGAATTTGGGGGCTAAACTGGGGTTGCCCAAGCCCATGATCCCTGCAAAGCTGCTCCCTGCTTATTCCCTGCTCCTGGTGTGCACCAGCAAACAGTTCAAAGGATGGAGTGAGACTCCTGTCTCCACATGCCAAGATAAGGAAAATCAATGTCAATGCCCAAAAGACTCAAGTGATAGCACTGAAGGTCATTAAATGCTACTCACTGCCCTGGACCATTAAAGTTTTGATTGGAATCCTATACAGGGAGACACAGATTTCAAACAAGATCCTGCCCTGGGATGTGGCACTGCGAGACCACAGCAGTGACTTCCCGAGAACACCTGAAACACATCCAAGGAAAACAATGCTCTGTGTGTGTGGCCTTGGCTCCCTTTCCCCGAGCATTTCTTGTGTTTTCACAGCAGCCAATCCCATTAGAAGAAAGATCTCTGTTAAAACAACAGCCAGGTGGAAGGACAACCACCAAGCTCTGGTTCTACAACCACCTCAATCTTCTCCTGTGTCTCCCAGTGCGCCCTTTGTTGTCTGCTCCATGCCACCCTCCTTCCCTCTGTCCCAGACTGCTTGGGGTTGGAAGGGACATTAAACATAATCTTGTTCCACCCCTGCCATGGACAGGGACACTTTTCACTCTCCCAGGCTGCTCCTGGCCCTGTCCAACCTGGCCTTGGGCACTGCCAGGGATCCAGAGGCATCCACAGCCGCTCTGTGCCAGGGCCTCACCATCCTCACAGAAGAATTTCTCCCCAATATTCCATCTTCCCTTTGGCAATTTGAAGCCATTCCCCTTTTCCCCTCACTCTTATCCACAGTCCTCTCCTTAGGCCACCTTTAAAGTTCTGCCCTTTTCCCCTGCCGGCCACCACCACCCTGCTGACCTCAGTGGTCTGGACCATCTCTGGACTCTCAGTCTGACCTTACTGCCCTGCTGAAGATTTCCTGCTCCACCTCCACACTGCTCCCCCATTCCAGCGCTGCTTTCTTCCTGTTTGCCACCCACAGCTTTTCCAGACTAATTCCTGGTCTCTCCAGATTTCATCCTGCATGTCTGTACCCCATCTGTGTTAGCAGGAATGATCCAGGCCAAGACAACCACAGTCAGCTCTGGTGCTCATCAGCACCGGGAGCTCTGTCGGCTCAGAGACCTTCCCCAGAGAGACCCGCTCCCCTCCATCAATGAAACCCTTCAAACACAAACAGCTGGGCCCTACTGAGAGAGCACAAATATCCCTAATATCAGAGTGACCTCTTCACACATGTTTCCGTTTCAAATCAGCAGGTTTGGCAGCAGAACGACCAGAGAATTTGCCGAAAAGATAAAAAAAGCCCATTTTCTGTGCATCTTCTGTGTTGGGAAGGACCACCCTGTTCTAGATTGAGATCGAGCACACCCTGAACCAGCAACAACTGAGCAGATGCTTCACATTAAATGTTTTAAAGCAGGAAGCAGAACTGGAGCCAAGTTCCAAGCACAGCACACTCTGCCCAAGATGTTCGGCAACATTAAGCATAGGTGATATCATCAGCTCCAGCTTTAATTAGGTTAAAAGAAAGTCAGTTAATTTTAGCACTTACAAGAAATTGTTACAAAACATTTTTCCTTATATAAAAGAAGTCTCCCATCAGACCTAGGAGGTCGGTTTTATCACAGGCAATTAACTGTGTTAGGGCTGGCTGCAGGGGACCCTTAAACCGCACATCGCATTCCCCGTGCTGCATCGCTGTCCCTGCTGCTTTTGGGGACTGATCACCATCTCCAGCCCTCTGCAACGCTGGTTTGGGGACTGATCACCACCCCCAGCCCTCTGCAACGCTGGTTTGGGGACTGATCACCATCCCCAGCCCTCTGCAACGCTGGTTTGGGGACTGATCACCATCCCCAGCCCTCTGCAACGCTGGTTTGGGGACTGATCACCACCCCCAGCCCTCTGCAACGCTGGTTTGGGGATTCACCATCACCCCCACCCCTCTGCAACGCTGGTTTGGGGATTCACCACCATCCCCAGCCCCCTGCAACGCTGGTTTGGGGATTCACCACCATCCCCAGCCCTCTGCAACGCTGGTTTGGGGATTCACCACCATCCCCAGCCCTCTGCATGGCCACAAACCCACCAGCCCTACACAGCACCCTGCCTCGCAGTGATAACCCAACTGCTAACTGGTATCTGAAGTCAAATTTACATTTTTTGCTACATATCTCAGATAGATATAATCCCAATTATGCATGGATTTAAAAAAAAAATTCACCAAGCCTAAGGGAGTTAAAATACACATTACAACCCTTACAGTGCAAGACCCAGGTCTCTGATCTGGTGCACAGGGACACTGAAGGACAAAAACCTAAGGCTGAATTATTGGAACTGGGCCCTGACTTTGGATGTCCACCTTGACGTGTGTCAGTGCATGAATTCCAGATGACAGTGAGCACCAAGAATTATAATCAACAGCACCTGCAGATCCTCCAGCCTATTAAAATGAATTAAGATACAGATAAATCAGGAACCTCTTAAGAATTCAACTTGCCAGGACGTTTTTCAAAGCGAGTTCCCAGTGTGGGTGTAAAGTCTGTGACCCCTGAGCATCTCCTGCTGAATGAGTCCAGAGGCCACAAAGATGCTCCAGGGCTGGAGCCCCTCTGCTCTGGGGGCAGTATGGGAGAGCTGGGGCTGTTCACCTGGAGAACAGAAGACTCTGGGGACACCTTAGAGCACCTCAGAAAAACGAATATATCCCAATTAAAACAGCATAGTTAATAGAGATCTCCAAAACCTTTCTGCAGGGCTCTGAGGATGCCACCACAAACATCAGCAGGATCTCTCCCAAAATGGCACCACCCAGCCAAGAACTGGCTGTACCTCTTACCAATTTGGCCTCAACCAGAAAAATACAACAGTGAGGAGAACAAAGAATAAAGAGCATTTTCCTTCATTTGGATCAAACTGATGCGGAGTTTGCTGTTCCCAACACTCCACAGTGCCTCGGTCACTCTGGGCAGGCTCTGGCAGGAGGGGCCCTTCTGCAGGTACCAAGAGAGCCCTCCCCTGCCACAGGCCATCCCTGCATCCCCTGCATGCAGGAGGAAAAGCTTTTCTCCCAGGTAACCAAGCAGGACCCAATACTGGATTGGAAAGCCAGCAGGGCACATCAATAAAACCAATAAAAATACTGTTTCAAAAAGTGCTGTTATAATTAACTGAAATAAGAGTCTATAAACTGCCACCTCAGAAGGAGCTTGTTAAAGGCTGAGCATAGGAACTGTAATTTAAACACACTCTGCCCTTCATGGACCAGCCTGGCAACAGCATGGCTCTTGCTTCTCCCATCTTCCCACAAATCTCTGGACCCAGGGGGATGCCTCATTGCTGGATCCAGGAGTTTTGGAACTTCCCTGTGCAGAGGTGCTGCCCTGGGGTGCTGAGTTGCTGGGACCTTAGAATCACATCTGAACCTCCTGGCAGAGGACAAGGTGGGATCCAGGGATTTACAGCCCTGGCACTGCCACATCAGAATCCTGGAATGGTTTGGGTAGGAAGGGATAAAAGTTAAAGCTCATCTCATCCCAGCCCTGCCATGGCAGGGACACCTCCCACTGTCCCAGGTGCTCCCAGCCCCAGTGTCCAGCCTGGCCTTGGGCACTGCCAGGGATGCAGGGGCAGCCCCAGCTGCTCTGGGCACCTGTGCCAGGGCTGCCCACCCTTACAGCCGGGAATTCCTCCTCACATCTCATCA
>NW_027269282.1:13192500-13200000 GCF_023055355.1 Agelaius tricolor | reverse complement strand
CCTGCCTAACACTGCGTTTTTCTTTTCCAGTCTTACAGAATAAAAAAAAGAAAACAAAACAAAAAAAAAAAGAGTTGATTACTCTCAAGAAAGTAAGAAAAAGAAGAAAACCAGATTCAAAGCAGTTTTAGGGGTGAACAGAGAGGTCAAAAGAGGGAGGAAAGCACCTATTCCTAACAAAAGCACACATAATGCTATGACAGAAACTTCTGTAGTTTCTTAGAAGCAAGGAGTCTTTCCCTTTCCAGAGCACCCCCAAAATAGCACTGCTTATACTACTGTTAATTAAAAAAAAAAAAAAAAAAAATCCAAGTCTACAGCACTACAGCCTGTTCTTGAGGAGATTCCTGAAATTGTGAAATTGGAGGGAAAAAAGTGTGTCCTGTCCTCATGGAATCCCAGAATGGTTTGGAAAGTACCTTAAAGCTCAACCAGTGCCACCCCTGCCATGGCAGGGACACCTCCCACTGTCCCAGGTGCTCCCAGCCCCAGTGTCCAGCCTGGCCTTGGGCACTGCCAGGGATGCAGGGGCAGCCCCAGCTGCTCTGGGCACCTGTGCCAGGGCTGCCCACCCTGCCAGGGAACAATTCCCAATGCCCAATCTCCCATCCAGCCCTGCCCTCTGGCACTGGGAGCCATTCCCTGGGTCCTGTCCCTGCATCCCTTGTCCCCAGTCCCTCTCCATCTTCCCTGTAGAACCCCTTCAGCCTCACCTCCAGTGCTCCTCTGATGTTTAACTCACCTCTCCTCGATTTAATTACTGCCAAAAATGTTCTTCTCATGGCCCAATTGTTCATTATGAAGTAAAAGTATCAATCCCACAGATTTTTAAATTAAAAACCAGGGAAAGCACAGAAACTTTACAGCTACAGACAGTGAACTACCACAGGCATTATGCAGAATGAAAGATGAAAACACATAATAATTATTTTCTGCCACCAACACACACATGAGCCTGTAGTTACACATTTTAGGTTTAACTCTGCAGGAAATAAGCACCATTAGTTCTGCATCTGATGCAAACTCAGATTGCAGGCTATGTAAGACAAGGATTTCAGCTAGAAATTAGCCTTTTTCTATAGTTCCCTCAGTGTGAACGATGCAGGGGATATTAGATTAGCTGCATCTTGCTCACATTTGCATGACAAACAAAATTTTCTGCTTCAGATCTAGTATTTTCCATTTGAAGAAAACAGTCCACTCCTAAAAACTGTCACAGTTAAAAAAAAAAAATCAGTAGTTGAGGTCATATGTTCCTAATTAGCAGCACAGAAATTTGGCAAGTGTCCCTTCCCATGGTACAGGGGGTGGAAAGAGATGAGCTTCAAGGTCCCTTCCAATCCAAACCATTCTGTGATTCCATAAAACTGTAAGAGTTTTCCCATTTTTTCTCCAAAGAAAGCTGCTGGTTTAGCAGCCACAGCCTCCCAGCAGCCATTCCCCAGGTGCCAAGCTGAGCTTTTCTTTTTGAGGGCATTTAAACCCAAAGAAATCAAGGGCTGTGAGATGGAAACATTCTCAAGTTGTGACAGGGGAGGTTGAAGTTGGATGTTGGGAAAAGCTTCTCCATAGAAAGGGTTGTGAAGCATGGAAGGGGCTGCCCAGGGCAGTGAAGGGATCACCTGAAGTGTCCAAAAAGGTGTGGATGTGGCACCTGAGGACCTGGTTAGTGGTGAACATGGTGCTGATGGCTGGGCTCGGTGATTTTAGAGATCTTCTCCAACCTTAATGATTCCATGAGGAAAAGCAAGAGGAGGAGCATGACCTGGGCCCTGGGCATCAACGCAAATCCATAAATAAATAAATAAACTCATCATTATCCGCCCTGAAAGGATCTCTCAGCCCTTTTCCCTCTGAGGGCACAAAACCTCGTGTCCCTCCACGGTCAGACCTCGTTGCTGTTCCTGATGGAGCACAAACTCTCTGCGTTGTGGTAATTGCTCCTTTGAACATGCTAATAACACAACCTAACTCTTCTTTATGCTCCCCCATTTTTCTGGATTAAGTGTGAATTTTTATTGTGTTTTTTCCCAACAAGACATCTCGCTTGTAAATAACCCAACATTAAGTGTCACGATATAATTGATTTTCTAATGAGGTTTTCAAAAAGCATTATATTTCTGCTTGTCAGGAAATCTTTACAGCAGAAATAAGTCCTTTCATATGCATTCCTTAGAAACCCAACTTTTTATTCCTGCAGTGGGGTTGAGGTGGATTCAGTCCTGTGGATTGCCCTAAAATAATGTATTGTACCCCATGTTTTTATGGGTCTCTCTCAACACTTTCCTGTTGCACAAGGAAATTGAGTGGGAAATTATCCCAGCAGCATGCCTGGGATGGGATAACCTCAGTTTGGGATGGGAAAACACAACAGCAGAAAGACTGAGAGTTGGATTTGATGATCTGAAAGGTCCTTTCCAACCTTAATGATTCTATGACAAGTACAAATTTAGGTCAATTTGAGGTCACAAAGAGGGCTTGAGGTAGATACAAGCCCCAAAAGGATTCAACCTGCTCCTCCAGAAAATAAAATGTCCAAGTTTTGCTAATTTGGAAAATGTTGGGGATGATGTCTGGTGAGAGCAAATCACTGATGTCAGGACTGCTTTAGATTTTTATTATTTAATATATATATTATTATGGTTTAGTGGGCATAGTGGCATTCAGGTGAAAGTTGGACTCGATGATTTTGGAGATCTTTTCCAACCTTAATGGTTCTGGTGATTCTGCTCTGTGATTTTGGTGGTATCAGGAGCTTTCCAGTTGGTCACCAGGGTTAAGAAACAAGTAGGTGCCTCCTTGCAAAACCACACGCAGTTAAATTAAAAAATAAAAGTGAAAATTGTGCTTATGCCAGAGAATATGTTAATTTTGAAGCCTAAATAGTATATAAATGAATTGTTTGCTTGCAAATACTACTGGAAAAAGAAAATATCCACCTCTGAAAACATCCATTGATCCCACCATTAGTGCTGAGTCTGCTCCAGTGGGAGCACAGGGAGTCTTCCCCAGAGCCTGAAACCCCAGGATGGGTTTAAATACCAGTAAGAGAATATCTGGTTTTTATCCTTTTTTAATATTTTGTTTGAAAATCATGTTTTAGCTCAGGCCAGACTTGCAGGACAGAAAATATGAGTTGAACACTAGACATGCACCGCTGGACACAGAATATTTTGCAGATCAGCATCTCAATTAGGTCCCAAATGGGGACAACAATCCATGGCTCAGCTCTGCATCCCTTCCAAAAATAAAACTCTGTAATTTCTTTTGAAGATTTTGTACAAGACACCTGATACTGGAGGCAATCTCTATCTGCCTTAAGAAAAGAAAGCTCAGGCTTTTTGCAGGTCCAGGATTCACCCTCTATTGACAGCTGAAAAAGAAGCAGGAAGATATATATAGAGATATATAAATACATATATACACACACACATAGAGGAATGGAGCAAATAAAAAAATATTCCTGAAGTATCACAATAAAGTGGCACAAACCATCTTGCTGAGCCAGTCTCAGGTTCCAAACCCACCAGAAAATATGATTTATAGCCCTGAATTACCGTGGGCAGTTTCACTTGTGGCTCCCCCTTCCACACTTGGGGGCAATGCATTATTGATAGGACGGACAAACACACACTTAGGCTGGGATTTGCAATTTAGCACAGGATTTATAAAAGGACCAAAAAGAGACAGTGGATGGTTGATGGAACTGAAGAGCACAGCGATATTTGGGGGGATTATCAACCTGCCAGGGGCAGGAACCTGCTGCGAAGGGGGTGGGGAAATCCCTCCCCAGCTGTTGGGAAGCTGCTCCGTGAGTATTGCAATTAATAGATTAATAGATTCATTAAATTTGATGCCTACTGAACCACACTCCCCAGACTGAGTGTCCACCAAGGCCCTCCCCAGCCGTGTCCCCACAGAGGGATGGGTGCTCCAGGCTGTCCTGCTCGTGGACAGCAGCCTGCCTGGGGTTTGGAGGAATATAATCATGTTCCTAGCCCTTGGTCACACCGGGCTGAGGCCATCCATCAAACTCAGGAGTAACTGGAAAAAAGGAAACGAGAAGGACCTGACAGCACGATCACATCAGCCTTAATGCCACGGGAAGCCAGACAGGAAAAAAGGGAATAGAAAGTGTGCAGTGTGCTGGGAGAGGCTTTGTCTCTGTGGAAAAACACCTACCCCACATTCTGCAAAGAGTGATCCCTTCCTCTGCCTCATCCTTTGTCCCTCCAGTGCCATGGGATGTTTAGAATGGATTTTCAGAAAAAATCCTGCCTGGAATGGCTCTCCAGCCCTGACACAGCTGCCCTGGGCACTGGTGGAGTCCCCATCTCTGCAGGGATTTAAGAGCTGTGGATGTGGCACTTGGGGACACGGGGTAGTGGTGGCCATGGCAGTGCTGGGGAAGGCGTCTTGGAGGATTTTTCCAGCCTGAGTGATTCTGGGATTCTATACCCTGGCCCATTCCTGGTGCTTTGCTAGCAGCTGGTGTGCTCAGTGCAGCACCTCTGGCAGGCGTCCCCGCTGTCCCCACTCCATCCACCCTCCCAGCCTCAGGCACCACACTCTGCCCATGGACACCTCGCCTGGTGATACCAGAGAGCCCCAGGGTGTCACAGCGGGGTTTGCCAGGTGGTGCCAGCCTTCCCCATGAAGATGGCACATCCCAAGGGCACAAACACACTCAGGAGTCAGGACAGAGGAGCGCCAGGTCTGAGTCAAACCACGCTCACAAATCCTGCCTGGATATGGCTGCACCTAAGCCTGGCTTTCCTCACCGGTACTGCACATCCAGACAGAGCTGGATTTCAGCGCAACTCTCCTGCTCTGACAGGGGAATCAAATCAAACCAAATCAATCTAGAAATCTCCTGGATTTGACCATTAACACCAGCCTAAGCACAGCCCGCCTGGCTGGGCGATGAGCGGCGAGGCTCAGCCCCAACCCCCGGCCGCCCTAAACCCCACTCCCCAGCGCCCTGTGCATGTCCCCAAAGCTGGCATTTCCCAGCACAGGATGGCACAGGGAGCCCCTCAGGTCCGGCTGCTCTCAGCGGAGCGGGCTCCCGGGGGACGGCCGGGCTGTCAGCGCCGCTTCCCGGCCCACTGTACTGGAACCCCGGCCCGGCCTCCCTCAGGCGCTCGGGGCCACCGCCCGCCCGGCCCCGCCGGGGCTCCGGCCCTGCCCTGCATACGAACGGCCACGGCCACAGCGGCACAAACACAGCCAGCGCCTCAGACCTGCTCCTGCTGATTTTTATTCTGTGCTTTTATCTCTCTCTCTCTCTTTTTTTTTTTTCCTCAGTAATCTTCATCGAACTTTGCTTTATCTTCTGTCTCGCTTTTAACAGGATTTTTGTTGAGGGAGTATCAGGTTGGTGGCTTTTCATTGTCTATCCCTCACTACTCTTCTTCCCATCATTATGGATGATAATGTTTGCAAGCTAAAATGGTGATTTGGTTTTTGTTTTCCGTTTTTTTTTTTTTTTTTGGTCTTTGATTTTCTTTTTTTGTTTTTTCTTCTGCAGAAAAACTCTTTAGCCTTTTCCTTATTGACAACTGATTATCCAATTTCTAATTAAAATCAAAACAGCCCCGATTTTCCCTTTTTGAATCAGCTTTTTTCCCCAGTCTCATCCAACACCAGCCATGGGAAGAGCTCTGTATGGGACCCAGGGTGGAGGGCAGGTGGATGCTCCCCAGCTCTACAACTGCCAGCTCCCATCACAGATCCCATGGATCCAGGACACAGCCAGATCCCTATTTCCCTTTACTTAAAAAGAAACAAAAAAACAAACAACAGATTAAAATAAAACCAAATAAATAAAAATAATCTAAAACCTGGTAATCATTTTTACATGGTTAGCAATGGCACTGTTAATCAAAGCACTGATTTAATTACAGACCTGAAGAGGCGCTGTAGGAGGAACCTGCTGCTCATTCCTTTCACATACAATATGTGCCATCCAGATTATTGCAATGCAAACAGATAATATTCCCTCAGATGAGACTATTTCCCACCAACCTTTTATGTGCCAGTGATATGACAGCCCACAATAATCAACGTAACACCATTTACCTAACTGGGCAATAAAAGCATCATCTCCCTTCCATTTACCTCTAGTGTCTGAGTGTTTCTTTGAAATACTTTCTGCAAGATTAAATGTGATCAAAATGAGCCTTTTATCCTTCAATTTTTTTTTTTAAATTTACTCCTTATAAACACCTTCTGGCACACCAGAACACATCCCCCCACAAATTAGCTAAATGATTTTAATACCAGCGCGGTCAGCGGGCCGACATTTCATGGAAGCATGATAAAAATAAACACTTAAAAGAAAAATCGAGGCCATTAAACATGATGCCTTATCTCAGGGGTAGCCAACCTTTTAGGATCTGGGGACTATCTGACATGGATTCAAGGGCTGCATGCACATGCTGTCCTGAATCCAGCCCCTTGGGATCCTGTGGCCAAGCAAACTTTGCAAACAAGCTATCCAGGCACTGCAAAGAAAAGAAGATGGGCATGCAGGAGTGAAAATTCGTAAAAATACGTGTGTGGAAACACTTCACAAAGCCTATAAAGGGCAGATAAGCAGAACAGGAAGGAAGTGTTTCAGAAATCCAAGGAATTCAAGCAATGATCGTGCAACCAGCCCTTGGATATCTGGCGAGAGCATTAATTCTGCAAGTGGGGTAGTTGGACAGGAGAATCCTGTTCAGCCAGCTCTGCTCTGCTCTCTCCAAAGCCATCAGCACGTTTTTATGGACAGCATGAAAGAACATCAATGATTATCTCATTTTTACAACACGAATGTCAGTGTTTATTTTCTTTTCACCCCCTGCAAGGAGATGGTTTTGCAGAGGAGCAAATCCCGGCGCTTGCCTCAAATCTGCCTGAGAGGGGAGAAGGCAGCTCAGCTAAATGGGCAAAAAAAGGAAAACCTTTAATTATTTACCAATAAAAAGCAGAAAATATTCCTGAGGTCACACAGTGAGTAAGATTTTGGGCAGGTATCACAGCAGGACCTGCACTCGGGAGTCACCCAGTCACAACTACAAAGGGCTGTGTGGCTGTAAACAGCCAGGCTCGATTTTGAGTTCTTCAGCAGGAGCTCAGGATGTTCCAGGCTTAGGAGCAGCTTCAAAAACATGCCTGGAATTGCAGGGAGACACAAAGGGCTTGTGACCACCCTCTGGAGTGACAGCCTCCATGGAGGTGAGCAGCAGGATGGGGCACAATGGGCAGGATTTGGCCCATGGTTAAAAAGGAGGAGGTTGCAGAAGCACAGCTGTGCTGTTCACTTAAAAAAAACCCAACACATTAAAAAGGCTACAAAAAGAGGAAAGAGCCAGTTTGAACTGTATCAAACACAGGTGAGTGCCACCTGCACAGAAAACCTGCAAACCCACTTGTTCTTTACACACCCCAAACTTAGGGATAAATAACCACAAGCAAAAATACTCACAAACCTACGAATTTGGAAGGTAATCGGCA
>NW_027269282.1:13172500-13190000 GCF_023055355.1 Agelaius tricolor | reverse complement strand
CCAGCTTTGGTGACTGCAGGAGCTGCATTTTTCACACAAGCCACAGCACAGAACCAGTGCTGAATTCCACCACTATTCCTGTTTGTCATGACCATGGAAGGAAGATTTTCTAATTCTTTCCAACTTAAAGAAATCCAGTTTGTAAATACCCATTTGAAGCGTTACCCCATGTTTTTTGCAAGCCCCACATGTGGAGAGCAGAGGAATCAGGAAGGGATTCCTTCAGAGGAGCACCAGAGGCACTGGCTGTGGTATCACAAAATCATGGAAAGCTTTGGGTGGGAATGGACCTTAAATCCCATCCAGTGCCACCCCTGCCATGGCAGGGACACCTCCCACTGTCCCAGGTGCTCCCAGCCCCAGTGTCCAGCCTGGCCTTGGGCACTGCCAGGGATCCAGGGGCAGCCCCAGCTGCTCTGGGCACCTGTGCCAGGGCTGCCCACCCTGCCAGGGAACAATTCCCAATTCCCAATCTCCCATCCAGCCCTGCCCTCTGGCACTGGCAGCCATTCCCTGGCTCCTGTCCCTCCATCCTTGTCCCCAGTCCCTCTGCAGCTCTCCTGGAGCCCCTTCAGGCCCTGCCAGGGGCTCTGAGCTCTCCCTGGAGCTGCTCCTGTCCAGGTGAGCCCCCCCAGCTCTCCCAGGCTGGCTCCAGGGCAGAGACAGCTCTACTGATAAAATGAGAGTATTTCCACTTCAATCTCAAAGATGCCCCAGCAGGGATTCAGACAGCAATGGAATTTAGCCTTGGTAGAGTGGATGGAGTGAGATGATTCTCTTTTTTCCTGTAAGGTTTTTTTGGTATTGTGTTTTTAACAGTGTGCTGAAATAAAATGAAACACCTGCCAGAGTCACCACCAGCCATCACCCAACTTCCTCCACCTCCTCCACACACTTCCCTACTCCAGCAGCACTGCCCACTCCCTGTTAAGACAAAATTTTAAGTCCCATGGAAAACAAGCTGTTTCCTTGGCCTTCATTAGAGCAAATACAATAAAGCATCCAGCTGGTGACGTTCCTTCCTTTTATCATTGCTCTTGTTTGACTGTTGACAATCTCTGTGGGGTTACTCCGTTTGCTTATTGCAAAATAAATCATATTTGAAGTTATCACTTCTAGGTCAGGTTTTAATTTGCTGGACTTCATTTGGGAAAAAGAAAACATGTGTTTTCTGCCTGAAACATTTGCAATGCAATAATTAACAGGGTGCCAATATTCCAGTCCTAATGACTATCTAATCTTAGTGGTGCGTGTATGGAGTATTTTAATATTTCATCATGTTTTATTTCAATTGCACTGGAGTGAAGCTACAGTTGCATTACTCCACAGACTAAATTGTTTTAAATCACTGAAGTAAAAATATTACTTCATTTCTCTGTCTTTTCCTTGACAATGCAAAATTAAAAGAGTCACTCATTTTTAAAGATCTGTGGGGAAAAAATGTTCTCTCCCGTTTTGCTTCGTAAGGCAGGATCCTGGCAGAGATGATCCCATGGAAGGTCTGTGCCTGTCCAGGAGAAGTCCCATGCTTCACCCCACTCCTTCCTGGGCAGAGATGAATAAAATTCAGGGAGAATTTCAAGCACCTTCCAGTGCCTGAAGGGGCTCCAGGAGAGCTGGAGAGGGACTGGGGACAAGGATGGAGGGACAGGACACAGGGAATGGTTCCCACTGCCAGGGGGCAGGGATGGATGGGAGATTGGGCAGGAATTTCTGGCTGTGAGGGTGGGGATGAGCTGGGATGGAATTCCCAGAGCAGCTGGGGCTGCCCCTGGATCCCTGGCAGTGCCCAAGGCCAGGCTGGACACTGGGGCTGGGAGCACCTGGGGCAGTGGGAGGTGTCCCTGCCATGGCAGGGCTGGCACTGGGTGATCCTTGAGGTCTCATCCAGCCCAAACCATTCCATGATTCTACAAAAAGGGTGTGAAGACCCCCAAGGTTCTGCTTGAGGAGCACCTGGGTTTTACACATTTCTTAAAGCCCTGCAGGACAACAAACCTGGCTCCTTTCTGTAGGTCCCTAAAAATGTCACAGCTCCATGTTGGAACTTCTGAACTGCACAACAGCAAAGCTCTGCACCCATTCATCTCAAGTTCTGAGATACCTGTTCTGTGTGAAAAACCATGGTAGTGTATAATAAAGCTTATTACTAGAAGTATTTAATATTCAAAATGGTTTAGTCATTAGGAATCTCTTGTTAAAACAAGAGATTAAAACAAGTGTTTTAACACTGCACCACTGACTGCAACAACTCTTTGCTGAGGTAGAACCACACACAGCAACAGTTTTGTGACATCCTGGCTCTTGCTGGGGTATTTACTGTGATAAAAACACTGCTGTGGTGCACAAAACATGACAGTGGAGATCCAGTTTAATTATCTAAGCAGATACACAACATACATGCACAAACATGTGCACAGACTCACTTCCCAGTAAACTGCAGCACTGGAGGTGCTAGGGCAAGATACAGATTTTGCTGCACAAATGGAGAGGGAAACGGATTTTAAAGGATAACGTGGGCAACTTTTCACTGAAATAGTCATGGGTGTTATTTATGGTAAAGTCTGAATGATACTTGACATGAATAGCACACAGGATTGACTACAGAATATAAATCTTCCCCTTTTTCCCTCGTCTTAAGACAACCAGGCTGCACCAGTATGGCCTAACTGGGACAATGCACCAGCCACATCCCCCTGGACTTGTCTCCAAAAACTACTCCCAGATGCAGTTCAAGCAGCTTATGTGAAAGAATCAGAAATCAAAGCTATTTTGAAAACTTAAGAGAAATAATCCGAACCAGAGAAACAGGAGGGTCATGATCAAGTGCAGATCATAACCATGAGGAATAAAAAATCAATTGTTCACCCAGCAAAGTTCAGAGTCTCTTCCAGCCTCACCTCTTCTGTACTTGTTGCTGCTTCAAAATATTTGAACTTTTTTACAATTAGGTAGGACGTGAACATGATGAAACTGATATAAGCTGAGGACAGCCCCTCCATGGGCAGTGTCCACAGCAGTGGGGACATCAGAGACTCCCAGGGGCAGGAAACCCTCAGGTCTGTAAAATCCAGATGCTGACAGCCCCAGGGGATCAACATCTGCACCCAGGACAAAGGGCAGGGGCACCCAGCTCTAGAAACCACACTCAGTTCCTCCAAGCCTCAGCGGCTACTTTGGACAACCAAAACTGCCCAAATATCCCTCACGTTTACAAAATGGTTAAGAATGATTCCACCACAGGATTTTGCACAACATGTTGGCTGCATAGAATCACCCAGATGAAATTTAATTTACAGCAATCAGCCCGAGGTGAAGGTGCATGAACTGAACTTGATGTGGCGCATTCTGTGCTTTACTGGGCAATGTACTTTTAAATCCTTATTAACATATCTATGCATGTGAGAGATGGGAGCCAACTCCCTAAATTAAGATTAAAAATTGTAGTTACACACACATTTACACACTGAACTCCTCCAAGCACTCATGTTCCCTGAAAGAATCCATCAACTGCTTCTGATCACAAATATTAAACCTTCCCAAACAGGAAACACCATTGCCATAAATAAACCTTATGGATGCCCCAGGACTTTATCCTGAAACCAGGCTCCAGTTCCTAATTGCTGGTGTAACAGTTCACTGGAACAGGATAAAGCATTGAAGAGTTAGTGACCATCTCTGACAGCTCCTGGAGCACAGACGAGCTCCCTGAGGATTTACAAAGCCGGGGGAAAAGGAGACAGGAAGAAATTATAGACCAGTCAAACTTTGATATTGGGAGCGATAATGGAACAAATTATTAAAATATTTATAAGCATCTCAGGTTCATAAGGTTATAAACCACCAAACAAATCTAATCTTTTCCTTTGACAAGATAATTGGCCTCATGGATAAGGGGGGGGCAGCAGTAGGGGAAATATACACTGACTTTATCAAGATTTTTATATACCTTTGCTGTGACAATCTCATAAAAAACCAGGGAAATACAGTTTACATTAACAGAGTCTAAGGTGAACACCAAGAAAAGTTTTAAAAAATTTAAGCAGGGTTTTTACTGCCTGGTTTCAAGGGCAACAGGGAGCTCAGAGGGAAATAGTGTTTTGCAGTAATGTGAACTGGAAATCCCAGTCTTTGTGTTTTAATGCCAGTAAGATGAACTTCAAATACCAGCTGCCAACTGGGATGGCATTATACCTCCAGCTTTTCCAGTGTGTGGTTGAATTGATTGGAATTGGTTGAACTGGTGTGCATTATAAATCCAGTACACACCAAGCTGGGATAAGGTCCAAGTGGCTTATGTGAAAAAATCAGAAATCAAAATAATTTTGATGAATTAAGATTTAGGTAGAAGGAGATAATTCTTAGGTTCTTCTTTCTTTCTTGAAGAAGAAAGAAATTTGTTCTTCTTCTTGTCCTGAAGAAACAACAGTGAATTTGTGAGAATAAAATGTGTTTATTTCTGCTCTCCCGAGCCAGAAGAGCACTGGGGACAATGGGTTATCCCCATGTGCTGGGCTGTGGTCCCAGCCCTGGTTGTTCCCTCTGCCCCACACCAGCTGAATTCTTTAATTAAAACACATCTGTGCAAATCACAGGGCAGAAGAGCTCCTAAAACACAGCAACTACTCCACGTGCCTGTCCACAGTGCCTGTAACCACAGCAGCCTTCACAGAGAAAGAAAACAGGGAAAATCATGATAACGAGGGAGGTTTGTTCCTGACACTTCAAAATATATTCTTACTTGAACTAATTTACACCTTGCAGTGGACATTTGAGAAAAATGAACGGCTGGCTTTAATTACAAACTCTGAGGCACAGCCACCAGCTTGGCCAAGAGCAGCGTGAGCAGCCACCTCACCTCCACGTGGATCTTCTCAGGTAATGGAGTAATTCACAGGAACACATTAGGCTTCATGAGAGCACTTTATTTAGTAATGGAGATCTACTGGGCTCGGCATGGATGGTATTCACTTGGCTCAGGAGCAGCCCCTCTGCTCTATCAACCATGTTTCTGCACATGCCACAGAATATTTTTACTTTACGTGGTCCATCCTTGCATTTTATGTTTAATACTGAAGAGCCCAGTAAATCCACCCTGCAGATGCAGGGGGTTTTACTGTGTGCTCAGACAGGGAGATAAACACTGAAACAAAATAAAACAAACTCATCTTCAGAACGGCTTGAGGGAAACCTGGGGTAGCAGTGGAGGCTGACTGGAGATGATGCCATGGGAGAAGGTGGGGGCCTCTTGACAGCCATATGGTGCCCTTATAGAATTAGTGCAAGGCAATTAATCACAGAGTGCTTTGAGCTGGCAGAGATCTTAAAGCCCATCCAGGGCCAGCCCCTGCCATGGGCAGGGACAGCTTCCACCAGATCAGGCTGCTCCAAGCCCCATCCAACCTCCAACACTTCTCTTTAGTAAGGGGAGGCATTATTCTGATGCCCGGATTTGAGAATTTAACTTTTTTTTTTCAAAACTTATCCTTTTAAAATCTATTTATTTTTCTCCAGAGGTAGAGGCTTTAATATCTTCTTCAAAAGTAGGAAAAACCTGAAAAGCCAGACACACAATGCCATGTGCTGGCAATTGATATATAACCTATAGTGTGTCCCTGCCCATGCATGAGATAATTTTTAAGGTCCCCTTCCAACCCAAAATATTCTGTTATTCTACATCTATTATTTAAAAGTGTTCTTTGGGGCATTTTGAAGAGCAGCTTCAGGCTGGGGGTGGTGCCCAGTGTTTGTGGTGGCACCGTGGGCTCCAACCCCACCTCCAGTGTGAAGTCTCTGTCACTCACACCAAAGCTCCTGCCAAAAACCTACCCAGAGGCAGCCTGAGAGGTCACCTCAGCCACACAACTTCCATCCCCACCAAAAAGCCACCTCCAAATATTTGGGGTCTCATTCTCCAAACAGGATTTGTCAAAACAACCCGGAGTAAGGCAGCCTGCCTAGAGAAATTCCCTCTATAAATAGCCTAGCAGGGATAAAAAAAGGGTTACTTTCTCTGCTGCATGGGAGAGGGAGTCAAACTTAAACAAACTTTCAACACCAGCTGAGTTTACATATTTAAACTTGGAGGGTGCCAAAGTTGCAGCCGAACTGGCACCGAAAAGCCTAACAAAAAAAGTCATATATTGACAAAACACACAGTCATAATAAAACCACATCCAGTTAATAACTTTGAGAACTAATGTTAACTCCTAGCACAATAGAAAAGTCTCCTTAAACACAATAAAGCACTGATATAATTTACTCTCAGCTCCTTTTCAAAACATTACTCTCTGCCCACAATCACATTCAGATTACAAAATTCCTTTTGTAGTTTTCTCCTAGCTGTGGGAATAAAATAAACCACTTAGATGACAGTAAAGTGTCTGTAAAATATATAACAGCAATAACTCCTGGTGGAAATGCAGCAGATATTTATACAAGAGCCAAAGCAGGGAGCACTGCTAATGCCCAGGGAGGGAGGGGGTGTTTGGAGAGGCCTCTTCTGAGCGAGATCCTGGTGCTGCAGCCCCTGTCCCCAGGCTCTGCCTGGTCCCCAACATGGGTGACAACGCTGGGGGAGCCTCCAGAGCCCCCCTGTGGCACAGGAGCTGCTGCAGGAACAGGACAAGCTGCTCCTCAGGGGCTTGGGAGCAGGGCCACAGCTGGGGTGGGCAAAGGAAGGACAGAGCAGCCGCTAGAAATAACCTGCCTTAAATTAAAGGGAATTTATTTCACAGGATTGTAGAACAGAAGCACAGAATCACTGAGGCTGGAAAAGACCTCCAGGAGCATCCAGCCCAAGCTGTGTCTGATCCCCACCTTGTCCCCAGCCCAGAGCTCTGAGTGCCACCTCCAGGAATTCTTGGGACACCTCCAGGGATGGGCACTCCCTGGGCAGCCCCTGCCAAGCCCTGAGCACCCTTTCCATGGAGAAATTCCTGCTGGTTCCCATCTTGTTTTGCAGTCATAGAGCATAAGCATCAGGTAATGGCACAAGGATGTTAATTATCAAACACAATATCCATCCTGCTCAGGAACTGGTGTGCTTGAACTTCCGAGATGGAAGGAAGGATGCTTAGTGGTTTAGATGAGGTATTAGGAAAAGATTTTTCATGGAAAGGGTTGTAAATCAATGGCACTGGGAAGTGGTGGAGTCACCATCCCTGGGAATGTTCACAAATGTTTTAATGGTGGCCATGGTGCTGGTGCTGGTTTGCAGTTGAATTTGGTGATCTTAAAGATTTTTTCCAACCTTAACTACTCTATGATTCTGCAGTTTTACCCAGTGAAGAAGTCTACATTGGCAGAAAAACTCATCCAGGATGGCTAAAGGAGAACACAACAAGGTGGCCACCACGACCATGACTACATGGACAGAGAAGACCACACAATTATGTGAACCCTGATTCCAGCTGTGGAAGCACTGCTTGTCCACAGTCTTGTCCTCTCCTCTACACAAGCAGCCAAGGAGAAACAAGCCAAGGTCTCCCAAGACTTCTCTTTTTAAAAGTTATTTACCTGGGGCAAAGAGCTGGGAAAAGCAGCTTCGGTCTGTATTTCCCTGCCATCCACCAAAGCAGAAATACTTCCATAGAGCCAAGGAAAACCATTTATTTTACATTCAGTGGTTCCACCAGCTCTGAAGGGCTGCATATGGACCAGAATGTGAAGCAGAATTTCCCCCAGGCAGACCCTCCCCACCTGCACCCCATGAAAGGGGCACACAAAAGCACCTTCCCACCAGCAGCAACATCTGCCTGCAGCTGGAGACCAGGGCCTGCTCACCAGGGTCCCTCTACAAATGGAGAACAAATGCATTAATTTGGATATATAAAAACTTACATCCAATTTGAGGTCAGCCAATGTAAATGAAAAGCCCCAATGCCCGGAGCCCTGGACGGCCGCATTATTATGGGCGTTAGGGGGAATGTACTGGGTACATCTTTCAGTATGTTTAAATATGTTCTCATGGAATTTAACTGAGTGCTTAACTCCTTGATGAGAGAAATTAAGCTTCCAGATCAAAATCGACACTTTTAGAGCTGAAAGGAGAAAACATTGCTGGATCTCCTACTGCAAAGCCCAACCCTCTGCAAAATCAACGACCTTTGCTTTTGGTGAGGGTTTTTCTTGCTGGTTTGCTTCTAGTGTTGGTTTTCAAGTGTGTTTGCAAACATCAATTCTGATGTGAAATCCACAGGATCAAGGAGAAACATGTCAAGATATGGAACAAATGTATTTAAATTATGTAATTCCAGAATGGTTTGGGTTAGGAGGGACCTTAAAACCCAACCTGTGTCACCCCTGCCATGGCAGGGACACCTTCCCCTGTCCCAGGTGCTCCAGCCCCAGTGTCCAGCCTGGCCTTGGGCACTGCCAGGGATCCAGGGGCAGCCAGAGCTGCTCTGGGCACCCTGTGACAATTCCTAATTCCCAATATCCCATCAGTCCCTGCCCCCTGGCAGTGGGAAGCCATCACCTCTCATCCTGTCCTTCCATCCCTTGTCCCAAGTCCCTTAATGCTGCCTGTTAATTGCAAAGGTTATTTTAATTTAATAAAACCATATTCTATATGTAACCATACATTTGCTTGGAGGAACCCTGTGTAGAGGAAGGTGTCCCATGGATTTAAGATGAGCTTTAAGGGCCCCCCCAACTCAGCTCAGTCTGGGATTCTATGATTTGTAAGAACTTTCAATAGCTCTGCCAGGCAAGACATGGCCAAGATTGCCATTCCTAAAGATGCTGTTCCACATAAACTGGCCCCAGGACCCCTGAGTTTTTCTCCATCCCATGGACAACCTCTCCTGGAAGGTGGTGAGGAGCAGGAGGAGCCTTTTTCAAGGAATCTGGAGTGCAATTCCAGTTAGCAGGACCTGGAGCTGTGGATACAGCCCTGGGTTACAGAGGAGGACCCTGAGGAGCCTCAATCTGGCAGCCAAATGTAAATGCTGGGAAAGCAACTCCAGACCCTGCAGATTTTACACCTTCAAAATGCTCTACCACAAATCCTTCATGGACAAGAAACCTCATTTTTGGGTTTACAACAATGTGTGGCCAAAGAAATGAAGGAAGCTCTAGGTCAGAAACAATCCAGCCACAATGCACTAATTAAAGCCAAGGCTGATGGACATTTTTAAGTGGAGCAGAATCACCTCCCAAGTTTCCACGTCTACATTTTACAATCTGCAAAAAATTATTTTCTCTAACTTTTTCTGCACGTTGTTTTCAAAGTTGTTTTACTGCGTATAAAACCATCAGGCTTTGGAACCACACATGGGCTTTCTGCATAAAATATCACCTTATCTTTGTATAAGCAAACTATTTTAACTCCCTAGAGTTATTTAGGTAACCATTTGCCGTGACCTCTGAATTCGTATCCTGAATTATATTTTTATGTGCTATATAAAGGTACTGTTATGTTACTGTTTTTATTCCAGGTGCCAAAAAGGACAAGTTTATTGCCAACTGCTTGCTCTGTGTCTTTTTTTTATTTTTTTTTAAAGACTCAACTGACCACCAGTCAAATTTGTTTTTAATTCACATGGGGATGGTTTATGAGGAAAATCACATCTACTATGAAGAAAGAAATAAACAAATCAGTTATATTTGGGGAAAAATAATCATCAGCCAAAAGTGTCACCTTGCTGGCAAGACTGAAAGGCCATGCACCAGCAAAAAAGTGCTCTTCTTGCTGTAACGTTTCCTTCCATCCCAAAGCTACAATCACAGAATCACAGACTGGCTTGGGTTGGAAGGGACCTTAAAGGCAAATATAAACTATTCACACAGAAAATGAAATTAATAACAGTAATAGCAATAGTAGTAGTAGTAATAATAATAGTAATAGTAATAATAATAATAATAATAATAATAATAATAATAATAATAATAGTAATAGTAATAATGTCCATAAACCACTTCAAATTTCTTGTTTCCTAAACAACTCAGAAGTTGACATGGAGCCAACGATGTATGGAGATGGTTTTCCCCCACAGATGAAAGACGTGAGGGTTAGATGGGATATTGGGAATTGGGAATTGTTCCCTGGCAGGGTGGGCAGCCCTGGCACAGGTGCCCAGAGCAGCTGGGGCTGCCCCTGCATCCCTGGCAGTGCCCAAGGCCAGGCTGGACACTGGGGCTGGGAGCAGTGGGAAGTGTCCCTGCCAATGCAGGGGGATGGAATGGGTTGGGCTTTAAGGTCCCTTCCCACCCAAACCATTCTGGGATTCTGTGACACCAGAGAGGGGAAAAAAAGGTGGCACCGAGGCAGCAGTGGAGGAAATCATGGCACTGCTTGGGAGTCCAGGCTGGAGCAGCTGGGATAAGGGAATTCCATGCAATTTCTGGCTGCTGCCCATCAGAACTCTGTGCTGAGCAGAGCCCTGGGCTGGTCCAAGCAGGGTAGGAGGAGATCTGCCCTGGAGAAGCCGTTGGCAGCACAGGGTCAGCACGAGGGATGCTCGCAGCAGGTTAGAGCCAGGAAACTCAGAGTAAGCCAGGCCACCACTGCTGGCTACCAGGGAGGATGTTATCTGCCAGCTTTTCTCATCCATAATGAGAATTAATTCAAATAAAAGAGGAACTGCATATCACAACCCATTAATGAAGGGATACAGTAAGAACAGATCTTGACTGCAGCCTATGTAGTGGCGCAGAAAATGTGCTTCCCACAAAGGTTCTACTATCAACATTTCTGAATAATTAATTGGAAATTAAAGCACTTTGAAGCTTAGCAAGGTTCCTTTAATGCTTTTTGAATAACTTGCAATATTCAGCAGCTTCTAGCACAATGATGTGCGTGGAGTTGTGTTATCACATCACACTCAGGTGACCCACGGAAAGACAGAAATCCATGGAACAGTAAAACATCACCTCCTACATGAAAATAAAAATCAAACATCCTCGTAGATGAAAACTAAATTTAATGTGCGTTCCTGAGGGATGGAAAACGAACCCTGGGAAGGGCTATATTGCCTTGGATTGGTGGAATGAGATGCAAAATGCATATGAAAGGTTTTCATTTGAGCTGATAAAACCGCACGCTTTGGAAACGCGGAGCTCTGCAAGGAACAACACTGAGGTCTGGTGTCAATTTAAATGCACTGAACACCAGGAAAATGCCCCCAACTAAGGCTTCAAACTTGTACAGCACATTTCCACTCAACCCAACTAGATTGCCTGTCACATCTGACATGGCTTGTCAAAAGTTATCCTTCACTGCTCATGGGCAACATGGAGGGTCAAAAGACCAAATACAATGGTCCAACCCATCCCATTTTTTTTCCTTCAGAGCAGCAGATATTGAACTCGAAGATGACAAGACAGAGCAGGTTGAAGCGGCTGCCAGAGAAAGAGAAGCTGTCCAGAGGCGCTGAGCTGAAGGAGAAAAACCAGCCGGTCTGTGCATGTCATGGCCGGGGCTCGGGCGCTGACAGTCTCACACAAAAGGCACTGAAAAGCTGAGAAACCTGAGGTGGCCTTTGCAAAACCATCTCAGCCGCTAAAAGGGAGAGCGACGGGCACCCCGTAACATGAAACGGGATGGAAGGGGAAAGGGATGTCCTGCCTCTCCTTAATCTGCAGCACTATCGGCCACAGGGGGTTTTTCACTGCCTGAAAAATTATTTTAAGAGTAGCTTTTTCAGTCAGAGTTTATTTCCAAACAAGCAATGGCTTTCTAAAGCAGCTCAAAATCTTTATCGTGTTTTCAGCCGGGGTTTGCTCATGCCAACAGGAGACATGAAATGGTAATTCATTGAATAGCAACTTATTAACAGATGCAAATACAGAAAGTGCCACAGCCCTGTTACAATTAGTATTGTTTTGTGAAAGAACAACTGCAGGGATTTTCCACAGTATCACTAAAAAATTGTGACCACGTGCTGCAAATGCCACTGCAACAAATTTCTGTGCAAATTTCCTTCAGGTGCCCTGTGCCCTCCTTACCCCCTCACTTTAACACTGTGAACCTTCTCTATTTTTAATTGTCTTTGAACCTACAAGAATCCCACCTCCTTCCTGTTTTCTTTCTCCACAATAATTTGAGTTTCATGATTTCTCCATCCCCACACAGTGACCACAAAGCTGGTTGAGATCCCCAACCCTTGGCTTGCCCATGGGCAACTCTCACTGACTGCCCTGAGGAGCAGCCACATCCAGGCACAAGTTAATAACAGGGTATTTCCAACCCTAATCCTTCCTTTGTGTCACCATCTTTGTGCTTTAATTACCTCAAAAGCCACATCAGCTTAAATTAATGAGGGAATCTGGAGTTGCCACCTCTGAGCAGATGTAGAAAGTTCATGTTTGCTGTTGGTGGCAGAGCTGGCTGTAGACTAGAGTGACATTTTTAATACCTGGGTGGCTAAAATATCAGTATTTGAATAGGAAATCTCGCTTTTTACACCCTTCTGCAATTCAATGTTTTTCAATCTTTCTGGGTTGCGCTCAGTTTTGTTGGATAACCTTTCCATCTAATCTACCATGTGTCTCACTGAATTTGAGTACCTTATATGTATTCAAATACTAGGATTCAAATGCATATTTTCTTTCACAGGTTTGGACTTTTGTTGGTTTTTTTTTTTTTTTTTTTTTTTCCAGTGGTAAAAGTCCTTCAAGTCACTCAAATTTATATATAAATTCATTTATGAACCTGCAGGAGTGTGTCCAGAGAAGAAGGACCATGGACATCATCAACCCTGGGTGCCCACATCCAGAAGTGTCCCAGGCCAGGCTGGATCAGGCTTGGAGCACCCTGGGATAGTGGAAGAGAAGAAAGTGGAAGAACCCCATGGCAGGGGGTGAGCACTGGATGGGGTTTAAGGTCCCTTCCAGCCCAAAACATTCTGTGGTTCTATGTAGATATTTCACCTTGCATCAATAAACAGCCCTCATAAATAAAAAAGGAAAATATTTCAGATGCTTTTAAGATCTTCAGTTCACGAAGAAAAAAAAAAAAAAATTGAAATCTAATTTGCCAGGCTCATTTCCCAGATTTACCTTCCCAAACTGTTTCTCACTCCCTTATTTCCCTGCCCTGTGGCTGGGGGATGAGGACAGGGATCTGCTGGCTGCCGGTGGCCCTGCCTGCCCCACCAGCCTCCCTTCCCCTCAGCATCCCAGCCCTCTCCTGGTATTCATGAGCTGCAATTTAATTCAAGAGCACTCGAGTTCCAGCAAACACGGCGGCGCGGGAGCCGCGGGAGCGCCGGGCTCCATGCGAGGAGGGGCCCTGGGTAAATATCAGCTCGGGGCCGGCGTGAGAGGATAACCTGCCCACACATACACCAGCCCAATTAGCCCAGGCAAAGAGAGCTTGCATTCCCCAAGGAGGCCGAGAAAAAAGCCAGAGCCAGGCTCTCCAGCATCCTGAGATGAAGCTACGGCGCGGTCCAGAGTGGCACCCAACACTAAAGCTACACCCAGCACCTACATTAAAGGGAATTTGGAAGGGGAGGCGATGCAGAAGATGAAGTTTTGTTGTTATGGATTAAAAGTGGCTCTCTATGGCATAGAAAAACATGGGAAGAAACAGTCTCACCTCTGAGGGTAAAGGAAGAAGCACCTTGACCTAGGCGTGACTGAAAGCCACCATCAGTAAAGCCTTTGCTGCCTCGGGAGTCATCGAGAAGATTTTAATGTATAAAGTTGAAAACTCTTTCACTAGAGAAAAGAGGAATTTCAAACTTAAAAATAGTCACTGAAAGCATATTAAATTAATCTGATTAACAGACTTTTCCCAGGATATTATTATGAAATACAGCCCAACCAGTGAAAGCCTGCAAGAATTCCAGGCATTTCAAGTACACAAATAGTCTAATTTCTAATGACTGACTCCTTCCTGAATTTACTTGCCTTACCAAATCACTGCAATAATGCTCATTTTCAGAACTTTCTGAAATACTGAACACAAGGAAGAACAAGACTGATGAAGGTACACCATCAAATAAGAAAACACACGAGTAGTCAAGAAATTAAGAGAAAAGGAAACTTTAACATGAAATTGGAAAGAACTACACTCAATAGAGTTCCTTCTTTTAATAGAAATAAAATTCTAATTGGGTGTAGAGTCTGACACTGTAACATTTTGGGTTTTTCATAGAATCAGAGAATGGTTTGGCTTGGAAGGGACATCAAAGATCACATAGTTCCAGCCCTCCTGCCACGTTTTTCAAGAAAATATTGTAGTTCAAAGGCTTTCAAAACCAAAATTATCTGGTTTAATAGGAAGAGAGCGCGCACTTTTACGGCGTGCCCATTAAAAAGGCACAGGGATTTCTGAACCAACACAGCTTGCCTAAAATATGCGTTTCTTTCCCCGCGTGGCAGCTCCCCCATCACCTCCCGGCCGCCCCAGCCCGTGGCTGAGCCGAGACCACCTCGGCGAGCAGCATTTCCCTGCTGCTCCAGGCTAAACTCTGGCTGTGGAGAGAACCAGGAAATCCAACAGCCTCTTTAACATCCCACAACGAATTACTGACAAGTCATTTTTTTGCTCCGTATTGCAAGTCAATGTGGCAACCCCGGGATTTTTTTTTTCCTATTTACAAACATGCACCGTGCCTCAGCTCGGAGCTGTTTGGATGCTGATACAAGATTCATAATGGCTGTCAGAATCTGCAATTTTTCCTTTTGTTTTATGAGGTCAGGCAATATTACCTGCACTGATGTATTCCATTTCCCCAGCTGAAAACCTTCTCATTTGAGCACGACAGGTTGAGGGAGTCATGATTTTGCAACCTACCATGTGAAACACAGCGCGAGGGGGCAGGTGCCTAACCCCACGTTCTCCTTTTGCTCTTGTCCACTGGCAACAGTAAATTAAACTGTCAAAAACGGAATTGTCCTGTCATCAACAAAGCTATAGCTTCACAAGTATTGCAACATCAGATATATTTCTAATTCTGCATTTCCCTGCACCTGTAATTTCATCAGCAACTCACGCTGGCCCATGGTGAGAAGCTGTCCAGGGGACACTGGTGGGCTCCTTGGAGGCTTGACATGGCATTTTGGAGACAGAAATTAATGAACAGTACCAGCAATTTGTTATACAGATATAAAAAAGGGCTCAGGATGAGGTCCTGACCACCTGCATTGCCCTGCAGCTTGGAGGAGGCTGGGGTGCTAATGGGGTGGGACATGAGACACAAGGAGCTGCAACAAAGGACCAGAACTTAAACATATTTAAATGCAATAATTGCACAGATGAAGTGGATTTCACCCAAAATCTGTGTCTTTGCCTTTTGGCCCCTTTAGAGTTTAAAAGTGCCTCTGAGAAGTTTCCTCTCCCACTGCTGGGTTTATCCCAGCACAGGCTGCCTCATGAACTGGTGGCAGAAACAACAGTTTTTGGGGATTAAATCCAGGCCACTGCATGTTCAGATTTAGAGCATTCAAACCAGTGTTTCCTTCTGCCATGCAGTTCTCCAGGGCTGATATTAAAGGACCATGATTAACAATCTTCCTTTCAGAATTTAAGGGTGATCTCAATTTTCACTTGAAGCTGACTTGTACTTTTTTTTAACCTGCTTTCATTCTCTTGGAATAATTCACAAACATCACATGTTATACAGAAGTACAAACTTCCCAGAAAATACACATTTTTTGCAAAAGTAATTAAAATATTGTCAAAGTATCATTTAAATGCATAAACTAAGCACAATATCCAGCAGAAGGGTTATAAAAATTACCATCATTAAAGTGAAAGGGAGCATCTCTCCCGATGTGCTGATAAACAAGAAAAAGGGGCTTGTTGTTATTAATTCAACATAGCAATCAAATATTGTTTTAGATTACCTCTATAAAAATTCCAAGCTTATCAATCATTAAACTGTGGACAGAAAGTTAAATTGAGATAAGAAATCATTTCACGCAGCTTAATGCAGTCAAAGTGACTCAATATTCCTTTATTAATTCTCATTTAATATCACTTTAAATTGCCGCCATTATTATCCTACGGTAGGCGAAGGGCTCAGTGTAATTAGTCTGTATTAAGCCCTTTTTATTTATAAGGAGCCAAATAAACAAACCCACTTTAATTACCTGGGTGCCACAATATTGATCTGAGCATCAAATTTTTATAGGGCTTGATTTGGACGCTGCCATGGGGTTGGGTGGGCGGGTTGGGGCCCCCGGGGCCCCCGCAAGCTCGCCCGCCCCGACGCGCCGCCAATTACCAGGAGAGACAAAAGTCAACGAAGGCAGGGAATCTTCTCCCTCCCAAACCTTGTTCTCTCCCACTTCAGAACGCGGTGTTAACGACATACAAATTTTGAGGTCATTAAGTATAAACAGGAATTGAAAGGAAGACAGGCGCGCTTCCAGGAGATGCCGATGTCAGCATTTCAAGTACTCTCCTAATCCCACAATGCAAGTTTCAGCATTATTGTCTCAATTTAACTTGCATTAGTACCTAGCACCTTGATTACACTGTTGGGGTGGTAATCTTCGCCTGCATATGCCATCATTACTTATGTCAAGCCTCTCGAGTTGTTATGAATACTATGTTGTTTTACGAGAGAGAGGAAATTAGTGCCAGTCCCCCAGAGTTTTGGGTGCTTAACACTGAAGCACTACACAGCCCTCTCAAATCCCACAACAAATCCTTGTTTAGTGCCACATGGAGATAAGGACTTTGCAGCAACATCCCAGCATAAATAACCCGCATCTCTTTTTATTTGTAAAATGTCAAAAAGGAAAGAATCTCCCTTCTGCAAAATTTTTCCCCTTTCCTCCTGAAGCGCATGGAATTGCCGGGATGTCCCGCCTTGGTCATCGCTCCCGTGCAACCCCGAGCACCCCCTGCATTTTTAGATCGGTTTAAAATGCAATTTTTCGCTATGTTTTTAATAAAAATGAACTTATCAAGGCTGGCGGAAAGGCGCTGTAGTAAGATGAGTCTTCCCTCAGGAGTGCAATAAAGAGAGAAATCGTTGCCTGGCACGTTTCGCCCTCTCAATGTTTTTTTAAACACGATCCACTATGTTGTTGAAAAGAATTATTTTACAGTATTGTAGGGATTTTTGCATTGTCTGTTTATTCTGTTTACACAGCAAATGAAACCTTCGATATGAATAGGTGAACTCCCCGGGGAGAAAAAGAAATTCAGAAATGATGTACAGATGGGGACAGGGGCCCACGGAAAGCGAATATAAATTAACGTGCCCTCAACAGTCACATCTGGAGCAGAACAGGCCAAATAAATAATTCTGACATTAAAAAAATGAAAGATCAAGCCCTATAAATAGTAGAATAAGTTTCCTTTAATGATATTACTCCACATTATAATTGAAACGACATCGAAAAGAAAGGTAATTTGATATATTTAGATCAAGTTTGGCTGAAAAATCCCTCTCGGGTTTCTGTGTGGAAGCTGTTAAACCCCCGAATTTGGATAGCACACGGAAAAGATGCCATACAGTGATTGCAAAAGTTTCCTTAAAAAAAGAAATCTGCCTCCTGAGGTTAGGTTAACATCTTCCTGCAGAAAATACAGCCT
>NW_027269282.1:13027500-13167500 GCF_023055355.1 Agelaius tricolor | reverse complement strand
AGTTTTCAGCTGCATCACCTGCACTAAGACTGTTTTGTTGATGCACAAGAATTATTTTACACACAGACTCCACCCTGTAGTGAACCTCCATTCCCTCCCACCTGCAAATTTAAGGACTGGGCCAGCTCAAGCCATTCCTCTGCTCAGCACCAAGGCCACCACCTGAGGAGGTCCAAAGCCTTCCTGAAAATCAAAACATCTTCCTCTTCTCACTTATGGGAAATGGATAAACTGTAATTTGCTAGGTCCACAATGGTTGCTGCACCCTTCCTTACAGAGTCAAGGGATGGTTTGGGCTGGAAGGGACCTCAAAGATCATCTCATTCCACCCCCTGCCATGGACAGGGACACCTTGCACCATTCCAGGGTGCTCCAACCTGGCCTTGCACACCTTCCTTGGTACCATCTAAGTGCTTGCAATACAAAAAATTAGAACAAACCAAAGGAAACCCAAATCCTACCCTTCCCCGGATTCCTTTTCTCCTTTTTTTCCACCAAAGGTAGAGGCCAGGTGCTTCTCCCAGATCCAGGTGCTCCTGCCAGATCCAGGAGCTCTCCCAGCCTCCCTGGATTCTCCAAAGTGTTGCTGGTGTGACTGCAAGTGCTGCAGCCAGTCCCTCAAGTATGCTCAGATTAAAACAATCAGGCCTTTTAGAAGAGGCAGGACTCTGTCAGTAGATCTCCTAGGCTGAGATCTCATCCATTTTCTCCTGGTATTAATTGCGCAAACCATCTGCTCACTTTTGATTTTTTTTTTCTTTTTAATTGAAAACAAACGCAAAAAGTCATTGAACACTTCAGTCTCATTTGCTAATGGCTCCCTGCTTCCCTCAAGGAGCACAGCAAACGCTTTGCTTGGTCTTCCTCTTACTCCTAATGTCCTCATCACTGGATTTCTCTGGGTCTCTTGCTACTCCCATCTGCATTTTCCCTTCCTTCTTTATTTTTGGCTCTGTATACTGGTGCTGTTATTCCCTTTGTAACCTTTTTTTTTTTTTTGGAGGTGAGCTGCCCTTTTTCTTTTTTTTTTTTTTTTTTTTTTTTTTTTTTTTTCTGATATTTAAGGTTTTTGAAGGGCCAGTCCATGATGGAGCCATGCAAGTTTTCAGTGATTTTCTTCCTTTTCCATACACTGAAATTCTCTCTCCTTTTATTAGAGGTAGAGCCTACAGTTCTGTTCTAAACTTCCCCCTGTAAGAATTCTGCCTTCCATCCAGGATTATTATTCCCTGTTTTTTTCCAAGGACACTGCTTTAAATTTGCAGATTTTCCTGTTTTTTTCTTTGGGATTGTGGATCAACACTTCCACAGCCACTTATTCCATTTTCTAGCTTTATGACATGACTCAAACTCACTAAATCAGAATAAAAACCCAAGATCTTCTTACTCCCTCCACCTACAACACGTGGCTCTAAGCACAAACATGGTATGAGAGATTTTACTGGAAATACCAGATTTAGTAGTTAATCTCAACAAAATTAAGATATTCCTTATGTGTAAAACCTTTAAACAGCATCTAAAATTGAAACTCATCCAGTTCACTACTCTGGTTTTTAAAAGTGAAATTCTCCCTCTGCCTTGTGCAAGTTTAAATGGGAAAAATATATCCCTAATTCCACAAATCCTCCCCAAACCAAAATGTGCAGGGAGTAAAGCAATGTTTGGTTCAAATTCCCACATCCAATGGGTAGATTTGCACTGTTGCCTTCTTTCCTCTCCTATATTTTCCTTTTTCTCTTATGTCCTCTTCCATGTTGGTGGGATTAAGGCAAAAAAAGAAAAAAATAAAGACAAAATAATTTGCTCCAATAAGTCTTTAAAATTACAATCTGAAAATAAATTTATTTCATGTTGAAATCAGGAAATAACAACCCTGAACTCTCACTAAAAGGAGTTTTATGCGGGAAAAGTTTGCTTAAATGTTAGAAATTTCTTCATAATTCTTTTTTGTTCAGAATAATTGTCCATAAAATTATAAAAATACTGCCATGAAGGCCCAAGTGAGAAGAGCAAAGGTATATAAACACTGCCCAGCCCTCATGGGGATGATAAAAGAATAAAGAGTTTATCCACAGAGTATTCAGGAGACCACCTTCATTCTGAAGGACAGGGGACAATGCAGACATTCCTGAAATATTGAAATTCAACCCATTCTCTGTAGAACCTGAGGAGTTTTCTGCACCCCTGGATGGCTCCTGGGCAGGGAAGGCATTGCTTGGAAGTGCTGATGGCACAGCTCCCTGGCTGGGAAGGAAATGAGAACAAATCCTCACAAAAATAGGAATATCTGCAGTTTTTAGGCCCTTTTCCATCCTGGTTGTCTCCCCTGCACCCAGCTGCACCCTGCAAGAATAGCTTGGTGTGAGGATTTACAAATACTTCAGCCAGAGTCTTTAAATTTGGGCAAACTCTACCAATGCATCTGAATGCTCATGATCAACCTGACCCGAGGGTTAATCTATTTTACAAAGCCTAAGGAAAGATCAATTTGCTCCTTAAAACTGCCACAGTAAAATTTAACACTATTTCCAGCTCTTATGGCAGTTAAAGGTTTTAGGAGTGAATTATTCAAGGCAATTCAGTGACATTGAAGCCATTCAACTGTCCTGACGTTCAAAATCCAAATTTTAATGTTTCCTCTAAAAAAAATGGGAAAATGTCTTAACTTTTTAATTTAAAAAAATTGTTTTCTCACTTGATATTGGGATAGTGATGAGATGAACATACCTGGAAAATGCAGCAATTTCCTTATGTGCTTTAAGTTCTGTACCCTCCCCTCCCACCACCACACAAAACCCCAAAAGGGGCAGAGCAAGCTGAAGATCAGTGGGAAGCAGAAATCCCTCACGCTGAAAAATACACATCTAAAAACACACACAAAAAAAAAGTGGGATTGAAACCCCAGACTTTCCAAAATGCAGCAAACCAAAGCAGCCTGGATATTCTATTGAATATCCATCCCCCTTCTAACACACCCCGGAAGGGGCGCTCGCTCTGTTGGATTTATTATGGCCTTACAAAGTGGGTTTTTTTTTTTGACAGTAATTTTTTTCTGGGAATAACAACAGCGGGGTTTGGAGCAGGCTGTGAAGCTCAGGGTCCTTGGCCTCTCTGTTGACAGCCACGCTGCCACTTCTCATGTTGCCTGTGCAGCTCAGATGGGAATAGTCCAAAATGCACCAATTTGTGTCTCCTCAGAGCAGTTTTTCACACTACCAGAGAGCATGCCAAGGTTTACACTTAGATTTTATTTTTCAGAGGTGCATAATTACAAAAACTGCCTTCAGCCTCAGCTGCCCACACACAAGTGCACGCCCAGACACCTCGGGAAGCAATGAACCAAAGATGTTTGGCAGATATTCCGCTCTAGTTGTGACGAGGGCTTGCAGCAGCACAGGATATGGAGCTTTCCAGTGCTGCATCTGCACACAAAACTGGACAGAAAAGCCTATTTCCCATTCTCAAAAGCTGGGTTTCCTGCTGGAGCCCAACGCTCTGCATTCCTACCACTAACAAATATCTGAAAAAACCCTGTTTATGCCTTTCCTTTGTTGCCGTCGGATTCCAATGTCACACTCCCTTCCAATGTTTATCCACCTGAGGAACACGGGAAGCTTGCAATGGGCTTTTTTTTTTTGGTGTCCAGTAATGCTAATCTGACATTTCTATTATTTCTGAGCAGCCCAAGTGATTTTGGGGCTGAGCAGAATCCGTACCAAGCTGCTTGCAGGAAAAGCAGAATTTCCTGTGATATCATCGACCACATTTTACCCAGAGCAACTGGAGTTGCCTCTTCAGAAGGTGCCACAAGCCAGCAGAGCTGGGACAGGCCTGCAGCACAGCACAGCTTTCTTTTTTTAAGAAAATACCCATACCTCATTCTCTGACAGCCCCTGAATGTGGAAATCCTCTCCTTCACCCTCACAGCATCAGTTCTTGCACTCGGGAGGTCAAAGTCAATCACACATTTTTAGAAAGAAATATTTTCTGATCCTCTGAGGGGGAGTTTCTCCCTACAGAGAAGTTTTGGAGCCTTCTGCATCTTCTCATTGTTACTACAGCACCTGTTTTAACTAAAATAAGCAAAGTTGAATTACAAAACAACATTAATATTGCTGGATTTTATACAAAATAAATCCTGGTCATCTATTGGAATAATCTCTGCCATTAAAACTGTTCTAGCCACACAGCTTTTAGGGTTATTAGTGCTTAATTTTAAAGATCCAGGGGAGAGGAGAGTTTTGTCCTTTGGGGAAAGCCAGGCTGGAATTCAGTGTCATGCTCAGAGAAGGTGAAACAGAAAATGCTACAGGGACTCAGCTACATCTTGCAGAAAGTGGCCACTTGACTTAGAAAACATGTCTGGTGTCAGGTATTTCTGTATTGCAGTTATTTACCTCACTCACTGCAGGAGATAAGATATTGCTGAGGTCTCACGTGGCAGAAGAAACTCAACAGTGAAGCTGAGGCTTTGTGTGAGTGAACTCATCCTCATTTACACAACTGTGGAATGAACTGGGAAGGAAAATACAGATGGAGTTCAACTATCAACCACGCAGCTGATGGGAAATTGCAGGTCTAAAATCCACGTGAAAACCCCCAAAATTGGCCATCTGGCATTGATGTGTGATGGAAACCAGGAGGAATCTGTGCCACAGAAGGTTCCTTGGTGGTTCCTCAGCCAAGGACGGCAGAAATCCACGTTGAACATTTGGCCAAGAAACCTCGTGCTGGAGGATAAAGCCTCCAGTTATTTTTAGTCAATAAAAAGGAAAAAAAAAAATAAAATACCCAAGTGTGCCTGACAAGGAGGGACTGGAAGCACCAGAGGTTTTTGAGATGCTGAGACAGAAAGCTTCTTATTTCATTCAATTTGAGAGGTGAAGAGGGAACGGTGCCACAGTTTGGAGGCAAGAATAAAAATTCCATGAAATAGTCTCAGGAGACAACTGATAGCACTCATCCATAGTTGGTGACACTCTGACTCTTTCATGAAAAAGGCAATTTTGCTTCCCAGAAAAATATTCTGGCACTGGGGATTCAGGAGGACAAGGCTCTCAAGGCGATTTCTGACTTTCTAACCCATATTAATATCTACAGTTATCAAATCCAGAACTTCAAACTGTGACTTTGTAACAAAGAGGATTCTCAAAAAAAAAAAACCACAAAAAGCTCTCTTTTGTCATGTATTTACAGCTGAAGAAATCCATTCAGCCAATTCTTTCCCAATAAAATCTGCTATTTTAATGCAGCTTAGCACAAAAGTCTTTTCAGGAATGGAGTTGTATTATACATCTCAAACCTGTGTGAGCAGTTGAAGATACTCTGAAAATAATTTAAAACAACATTTGATTTTATAGAAACATTAACCACTTTAAAAAACCCCTTATTTCAGCACAGTGAGACAAAAAATTGAGCCACTTTTTAGTTTTTAACATAATGTCTAAATTCCTCCTTTATGGCATATTTTTGTTCATTTAACCAGGTGTTGTTTCTGAGAGTTATAAAACTGATCTTGAGTGTTGGACCTGGAAAACCTGAAATTCCATCTCCCCCCTGGAAAAAGCAACCTGGAGGCATACTGTAATTAAATAAACCCATCTCCCTAACGAAGGAGTCAGAGCAGAACACAGGGGAGATGCTCTGGAAAGGAGAACTTGGTTTCTAAGAAAAGTCACCATAAAATGCAAAAATTATCTTTGGACAAGTTGCCTGAAAAGAAAATTTCCCTCTTCCAAAGCAAGGACAAAGATCACCAAACTTTGGAAACCAGTTTTGTTTTTTACTTTTAAGAGGTAGAACTTTGCTGGTTCATTTTCCTGCTGTTGGAAAGAGATGGAAAGAATGAAAGAAAACACAGAATTTCTTGAAAGAACGGAACGCGACTGGCAAAGGGAAACATTTAGTGGGGATTGAATTAATTTTGTATTGTAGCCTTTTGCACTTGTGAGGAAATTAATTCTGGGAACTACAAGATGAGAAGCCACTGGCTTGTTTCCAGCACCTCCTCACAGTCATCTGCTTGAAAATCAGCTTCAAAATTGCATATTTATTTTGGATGAATTACCCGTTCCTAGTGTTTTGAACAGCAAAGACAGAGAGCTAAAATATTGACATTAAAGACTAGACACCAGCAGAAGAAGTGCTAATTGTTTGCATGCAAAATTGGTTTTTCCTAGAAAGAATAAACAACAAGAAAAAGGCAGTGGAGGTTTTGAAAATCACTCAAAGTTTTGCCCAAATAAATGGTTCAGCTTCTGAAACAAACTCTGACCCACTCCCTGCCAAGGAATTGCTGTGAATTAGGTACTCCAGGAGGGGTTTGACTTTACAAACCAGCTCAGGAGTGAGCAGCTGCTTCAGGTCACTGGCCCCAAGGAATTGGTTTTGTGAGACTCTCACAAATGTTTGTCTCAACTGAAACAGGTCTCTAAACAGGAATATGGGTTAATGATATTAATGTCTGAATTTTAAACAAGTATATTCACGCAAACTGTATAAAATCAATGTTTTAGTACATGGAAAGCTGATATGCAACACCAAGCTCAGCAGTCATCAACTGCTTCACCAACTTGTGTTGGGTCTGCCCTCCCAAGGAAAGGTCCCTGGTGCAAGACAGAGATGGTGTCTTGAAGTGAATAAAATATAATTCCTGTCTCTACACAGAATCATAAAATCCCAGACTGCTTTGGGTTGGAAAGGACCTTCAAATCCATCCAATTTCACCTCTGCCATGGGCAGGGACACCTTCCACTGTCCCTGGCTGCTCCAAACCTGGCCCTGGGCACTGCCAGGGATGCAGGGGCAGCCCCAGCTGCTCTGGGCACCTGTGCCAGGGCTGCCCACCCTGCCAGGGAACAATTCCCAATTCCCAATAACCAATCCAATCCTGCCCTTCTCCACCCTCAGGCCACTCCCCTGTCCCAGCACCCCATGGCCCAGTGGGATGTCCCTCCCCAGCCTTGCTGTGAGTCCCCTTTGGGCACGGGCAGGGTTTCATTGAGCACGTCCTTATCCAACAGCCCAATGCCAACGTTATCAGCTGCCCCTCAGCTCTGCCATCCCAGGCCCTCCCTGCTGAGCTGCAGTGTGGATTGAGCTGTTCCAATGGGAGGCCCCAGCCTGACATTTCCCCCTCACTTCCAGCCCATCACGCCGTGGCTGCTGGGATGGAAGCTGCGTTTGTTCCTGACGTGCTGGAGCAACACCAGGGTTCAGCAACTTGTAATCTGCACCCAAACACTTTGCCTGCCTGGCAACAGCAAGAATTTCTATTTGCATGGTAATGAGACATTTTATTTGACAAGGTGTTGAAGGAAAAGATGCAATAATTTTAACAGTTGGGTGTTACACTTTAAACCCATTCAATGAATCTGGGAAAAAAACATTGCTTCAATAGCAAACTTTATGGGAGTGGAGCGTGGAGAAGGAAAAGGGACCAAATACTAATGAAAAAGTAATCACAGCAGCCACCTGTATTCACTGAAATATTAAACTACACATTGCAAAGGGAAACTATTGAGTTCTGCTCCTCTGGATCTGTCTGCCATGGAGTCAGGAAGACCCCAAACACAGACCAGACAGGGAGTGGACACGCTGAGATTTCCACCTCCCTTAACCCCAGATCAAAATGAACTTAAGCTCTACCTCTAACCAAGATCCCCAACCTGAACTTAAATAATCTAATTAACCTGAAGTTTCCTATGTTTTCTCTTTTTTCTCCAGTAAAAAAAAGCAAACTTTGCTTTTATTTTATAAAAACAACCTCATATTGAATCATCCATACTGTCAAAAATCTGATGTTATCTCTGACCTCAGATGTGCAACTTGAATAATGACATAGGCATTTGATGAGATGATAAACAGAGATCTTGTTTCCTCTGCAAGGAAGAATCAAGAAATTCAACTGAGGCCACTGCAGCAGAGATGTTTGGATGGGTTAGAGAAATAAAAATCCCATGGAGTCACCAAAAGAGTCACAGCACAGAAAAGTGATGTGAAATATTTTCCTAGATTGCAATTTAAAATAGATATACAATTATTAGGCAGTCAGCTAAACCTCCTGTGTTTCAGTGATATCCCCCAAATCAAACCACTGCTTTCCCAGGCAGTCAAACCTCCAGCAGGTGGAGGTGGAAGGTCAATCCCTGCTGGAGCTGGAGTGGCTCTCTTGTGTGTTCAAGTCCAGGATGGATGGGACTTGGAGCAACCTGGGACAGTGGAGAATTCATAGGATTGAATTCAGAAAATCCTAAAATTATTTGGGATGGAATGGACCTTAAATCCCATCCAGTGCCACCCCTGCCATGGCAGGGACACCTCCCACTGTCCCAGGGGCTCCCAGCCCCAGTGTCCAGCCTGGCCTTGGGCACTGCCAGGGATCCAGGGGCAGCCCCAGCTGCTCTGGGCACCTGTGCCAGGGCTGCCCACCCTGCCAGGGAACAATTCCCAATTCCCAATCTCCCATCCAGCCCTGCCCCCTGGCACTGGGAGCCATTCCCTGTGTCCTGCCCCTCCGAGGCCCTTGTAAACAGCTCAGGGGTTACTTTGCACCCGATGCCATCACACACACCAACACCTGCACGAACACCTCCACTCTGCCAAAATACCATAAATTTTGCTGTTCAGTGACAAACCCCATGAATTTGTCTCGTTAAGCCTCCTTTTGCCCTTTCCTCCATGGAGATCTTTTATTTTCAGAGCGAAGCAGGTTCCCAGGAGCCCTGCGCAGGAGGCAGGGCGCGTGTGCAGCCGGAGGATGCTGCGACTGGGGAAACCCACCCCGAGCCAGCCCCGCTGCAGCACAGCCTGGATTCCCCTGTAGCACCAGCCCCGTTATTTTGATTCATAGGTTTCAAGCGAAGCAAACACCAGAAGCAATTTGTGTAATAATCCGACAGAAAGTTAAACAAGAGGGAGCAAACTGCAGGAAATTCATCACGGCAGAACACGACGGCAAACAAGCGCGTCCCGAGGAGCGGCAGCCAGAGCTGCTCACAACAATGGAACAGCGAGGAGGCACCCAGTGTGTACAAGAGGGGAAGCAGGGAGAGGGCAAGAAGCCAGACACATTCCACATGACATAAGTAAATAAATCAAAGGAAGTGAGATTAAAACCTGAAATAACTGGAGGAGGGGAAGAGCTATAGCACCTGCATTGAGGTGTCCGCCCCACGGAGATTAATATCACACAGTCTATGGGAAGGCTGATTTGTAGTGCCTAGGCAGGGCAAGGGAGAAAAAGATTCACAGTTCAGAACCAGAGAGTTAAAAAAAAAATAAACCAAACCGATGTCACTATTGCCTGGTTTTCAAACTGCAGTGAAACATAACAGGATTGCTCAAGGCAGCTCATGCTAATCTGGATTTCTAATAAATTTGGATTTTAGTTTAGTTTTTAACTGTGGCTAAATAAGGCAAATGTAAAACTGAACGTTTGAAAACTGATTTGTATCTATGCTTTAAAAAAGTTTTGATTTAAAAAATTTTAATTTTAACCTCTATTAGAAGATGTCTCTGCTCATGGCAGGGGGTTGGAACAAGTTGAGTTTTAAGGTCCCTTCCAACACAATCCAGTCTGGGATTCTATAGTTCTTTTCCATAATATTCTAGCTCTAGTTTAACTTTGCAAAACTTGCTGTAGATTTAGCAAAAAACCAAACCAGTAAGACCTTGGCTTCACTGGTTCTTTTAAATTATTTTTTATTCTTCACCCAGTAAACTGAAGTTAAAAAGAAATATTAATTGGTCTTAGGCTGGGTGAGAATTTTGAGATGTATCAATACCACCAAGTCTTTCAATGCAAATCAAGTTCACTTTAAGCATCCTAAGCTCATTCCAAACAGGAACAGGGGTACAAAAAATATATGAAATAATGTTTTCAAAAATATTTAAGGAAGACTGTGATATTTTTTATGTATTATTTCTGCCACTCAATTCCTTGATGTAAAGGATGGAAGATAGAGGTGGGAATGGTCATATTTCTTAACGTATTTTGGAAGTTTTGGCCTTTTCATGATAAATTCTTCTCAATTTACCTCTAGCTGGTCCATATAGTTGAAGTGAAGGAGGAGATATTGAAAAAGAGAAGAACTTTTATTGTTATTTCCTATTATTTGGAGCAGAGCTAAAGTACAGCTCAGGTCAAGGCCATGTCTATGTATTAAATGGAGGAGATTAATGAGAGGCAAATATTGAAGGACAATGCAAATAAGGGCCAAACAAAAGCATAGCCAAAGCCATCAAATGTTACTCTAAAGTCCTAATTTTGGCTACTTATAAATCACATTTTAAAAAATCAAGTGGCTGTGATGGGGTCTCACATTGGCACCACCAGAGCAGCATTGAGGCAGCTGCTCTGTGGGTGGAGAAAACTGTTGACTTTTACTAATCCTGTATGAAACAGATTCCTTGCCACTAAAGTAACAGTAAAAACAGTCCAGAGAATAATTGTATGGAAAAAATATAAAAACTGCCAATCCTCCTTTCCCTCAGGTTTTCCAACCACCTGCCGGCAAACTGCATTAGAGGGGCTTTTCTTTCTTAAATATAAGAGCCCTGTGAGAAATAAATTAAATAAATTCAAAGCACCCTCACTGTTTCCTAGAGCATTTACTGCTGATGGGATTTCCACGTTAGGAAGTGGCCCAGGTGCTTGTGCCACCCATTGGTCCCCTCTGAGTGTGTGTGTGATGCTGGGGAGGCAGGTGAGTGCAGGGAGCAGCAGGTAACACACTGGGAGCTTCAGCTGCACACCACAAAATTAATGAGCAGCTTTGGAGTCATAATTTGTAGACTTCACAGAGAACCAGGGAAGATTAAAAATGCTGTTGACCTAGAAGAAGTAATAGAGAATTCAGTATTCAGAACTGAAGAACAATTTGTAAGGGAATAAAGTCCAGCCTGAGCCATGACTGCTGTCTGTTGACAGATGGCAGAGAAGCGTCTCCTCCATTCTCTCTCATTAAAATAATTATGGCAATGTATGTTAGACTCTCTTCAAGCCTGGCATTTTCACAGCACATACAGGGGCACCGGCGTTGCAGGAATAAGGTGAAATAATAATGGAAACACATCTCTGGCACGCAAAGGGCATTTGATATTAAACTTACCTGCTTCCAGAAATAACAGCAGGGAGAAATTTGTTACCTCAGAATAAGTGAAATGATTTCCCTGATTCTAACAGGAGGTTAATTAGAGCTCTCTGCTAACTTGAGAAACACATCCCAAATCCAGGTCAAGCCCCGGTTCAGCTGATGAGCCTCTGCCTTATGTAACTCCTCAGAACCAACCCTGTTTCTCCTTTTTTTTTTACCTTGGCTGCCAATTGCTCCCTGTAAAACTGAAAATCAGATGCAGTCCAGTGTGAAACTTCTTCCCAGCTGTCAAATAATAAAGTCAGGGAAACCACGGGCTGAGAGAATTTAGGTTAGGGGAGAAATATTCCAGGTTCAAGCGCGTCTCTTGCACTTGTGCATTTGTGCCTGGTGCTCTGGGGGGAACTGGGAGGAGAGGAGAGTGAGCCCAGTTATCCCCTGTGCTGCTAATGACTCGGGCAGGTAGTTAGTGGCACGAGTTAATTACTCAGCCCTGCGAGTCCTTGTCCCCACCACGGCGTGTGACACGAGCGCTGCGTGATGTCACGGTGAGCAAAAATTACCTGGTGTCAGCACTCCCCTGTGCTGCTCCTCGCTGCTGTTCTCCCCAATATGATTCACTTTCATTATTTATGAGACTTGTCTCACTAACCCTCAGCAACGGTTCCAAATAATGATAGGAATCTGTCAGTGTAGGATTGTATTTCTCAAAACAATAACCACAGTTCCTGGAAATGTCAATATGTCAATTGAGGGTAACACATCTCTCAATAAACCAATATTTTGTAAAAACAAAACAAAATCTAAGGCAAAAAAAAAAAAAAAAATCATGCACGGAAAACGGAAAATTTGAGCTCCATGGAGCTCTTCTCTGGCAATGCCCAGCAGAAAACTTCCTGCCTCCAGCCAGACGGTGGAGACAGAAAGGCACAATTTTGTTTTCCTCCAATTAAAAACTGTCAAACATTCCATATTTTAGCCCTTCATATTCATGAAATGCCACGAGAAAGGAGATAAACAGAAGTCAAAGAGCTCCTGCTAGAGCAGAACCAAAACTTGGTAATAGAATGTGCAGGGAACTGAGCCAAGGATAAATCAGGTCCTTGAGCAGTCCCATCCTGAACACAACGATTTCAACATTTGGAGCCAACCAAATGCATCTCTGCATCACTGCTGAAGTTGCTCTGTCACACATCTGCCTTTTAGCCCAAGGCAACAAGAATAGAGGTGAAGGTCAAATCCCTGCCTTCAGTTTACTGGCTTTGCATTTCCACCCAAACATCTCTCATGTTCCTAGAGCCCAAAGTTAACCAAATAAATTTTATAAACGACGTAGTTCTGAAAGCATTTCTGCAGCTCTGTGAGATGTTTATAGAACCCCAGACTGGTTTGGGTTGGAAGGGACCTTAAAGCTCATCCCATCCCACCCCGGCCATGGTAGGGACACCTTCCACTATCCCAGGTGGCTCCAAGCCCTGTCCAACCCGGCCTTGGACACTTTTGGGTTACAGGGTTATTTGTTTTTCTTTAAAAAAAGATTTTTCCACAAAGGCTTTATCCCATCCAAATTTTTGCCCATGAAGGAAAACCAGTGAAGTTTACAAAACACCAGTTTGAGCCCAAAAGGAAACTGGTGAAGGGCCTTCTCAAGATTCGACAATAGCTTTAAATATGGGTAGGAAAACCTGAAGGTGTTTCAGGTTTCAGGTGATATTTCAATTACCAGAAACTGAGAGACCATTTGCAATCTATGAAATTCCAGGATGTTGAGATTTCTAATACAACAAGTGGAAACATTAAAAAAACAAACAAAGAAAAATAAAGTTCTACAAAACTGAAGTTCTGCAGATAAATGTATTGATTTGTTAGAGGAATGTTCTACTAAAAAGCAAAACTGTTCTAAAGCACAATACAAAGAATATTAAAAGCACTAAAATTCCTGTTTCCCACTGCAACACTCACACCCGTGTTTTGGGAATAGGGAAAATACAGCCTATCTATTTTGAAGAATATAAATTTATCACAACAGCTGTAAATCCCCACCCCTGACACAAACTACAAATAACTACACAGCCCTCCCCAACAAATCATCTTGAATTTAATCTTTCCCAACCAAAAGACCATGCTATTTGGCTCACACTGTACATCTTTCTCCACCACTTGCATGGGACTTTGGGTTGGAGTGATCCATTTATTCTGGAAAGTTCCAACTTGTAGAGCAAAGATTATCAAAGCTGCGAGAGCTGATCTAAGAGAAAATTAAATAAACATACAGGCTTCACATGACACTACGTGCAGCACATAATGTTAAACAACAGGAGGTAAAAGTGCTAATTAAACAGTTTATATCCTTCAAAATGTACAATCTCCAATGATCAAGGAGCATGAATTAGGTAAGTAAATATGAGGGAGCCTGGAATGACAGGCTGACACTCCGGGAGAGGCTGTGGGGTGACAGGGATCTGCCAAGCCACGGCACAGCCTCTCAAAGGGAGCTGCAGCGAGCCTGCCCTTGGGAAAATCAAAGCCCAGGCTAAAGTGCACAACAGAGGAGGAGGGCTGTCTTCATCCCTAACAGCACGAGCCTCTGATCACAAGGCAACAGCAATAATTGGGTGGTTTCTCAGCAATCTCTACCACACGGTCCTGGGAGCCAGCGACATTCGGGGGCTCCTCCAGAGGCAGCGAAAAATGACAAAGGATATAAACATCAGAAGGCTACAGAGATTGAGACATCAAGGGCTATAAACAACCAGGATAAGATGATTCCAGACACCAAACAACTGGAAAAGCTCAGCCATTAAGGAGCACGTTCAGAGTGTCACCACCAGCCCCGAGTGCCAGAGGGTGTCAGCAAGGAACAGCCACAATTGCCACTGTATCTCCCATTAGGAACAGGATAATGGGATTCTGCTCTGTGAGGGACACTGCTGACCCAACCGGGCCAGAGACAGTCCTGACTCATGGCTTGCTGCTCACAGAACACTAGAAAACAAATCACAGAATATCCTGAGTTAGAGGGGATCCACAGCATTATCAAGTCTGACTCCTGGCCCTGTTCAGGACAATGCCAAAAAATCACACCACATGTCTGTGTTGTTCTCCCTGTTCTCCTGTTCTCCCTTTTCTCTTCTTCAGGTATCTCCTGTTGCTTCCTCTGATTAGAAGCAATTCTCCAGCTTTCCCTTAGAAACAATCTTTTCCCTAAAAAAGTGCCATCCTTGACAATGCTGAGTCTGGATGAACCAAAGCCCATCACACTCTCAGTGCTGAAGTTTCATCTACCATCCTACTTGCTCTACCAAAATTTTATATTACATTTGTTCATACATTTCAAATATTGACAAAGCCCCCATTCCTTCACCACTCTAATTATCCTTTCAACCCTCAAATACATCTCTGTTGCTTCCTCCAAAACCTCTCTCTTACTCAGTACTCCATCACCTGTTTTATTCCCATTCTCTCTCCTTGTGGCCAACTCAACAACCAGCTCCACAGCTGCCTGTCCCTGCATTTGCCCCAAAGTGTCACTTCTGCAATAAGGGCACCCAAACCCCTCAGTCTTTGCCTTATCAACATCCTGCTTTCAGATGAGTGACCACACACCCTCCTGGGCCTGTGGAAACCTCCCTTCCCCGGCCACCTTCCAGACCCGCAGGTGACACCGGGTGAACTTTCTCTCCATCACTCCAAAACCACCACATTTCAGTGCCAGCAAAGCGCAGTGGGCAAGAGACTGAACCAAACCTGCTGTTTACCACTAAACTTGCAGTTTTCAGCTGCACTGACAAGATTTCACGAGTGACAGGAGCCGTATTTATCATATAAACAAATAGGAAGCCCCAAATGAGGGAATTAATCTCCCTCCTGCACATATGCTCCTTCCCCAGCCCCGTGCACATGCAGAGCATCGAGTTTGAACATGGGCTGGCACACCCATCAATCCACAGCAAACTTATCGTGCAGCAATCAGAGCTTAATTAAAGGCACAGAGAGGTCAATATGTTCATATGCAAGATGATTCACTATGATGTCACTTGGGTACAATCAATTAAAACGCACAGGATATTTTTTAGATGGGAAAACCTGAGTGGGGAGCCTGTTGTCTACCCAAAGGTTTTGCTATGCTTTAAAAGCTTCATTTAAATATTTTTTTCGCCTTATTTATATGCACAAAAGTAACGGTTATATCAGATATTCATAGGTGATTTAGATGATTGATACCAATTTCTCTTCATAATATGACTAGCAAATAAAAAACACAGCGGTTCTCATATAAAAAAATAATGTGTGACAAGGTTTCCTAAAACATTTCTATTTTGGACCTCACAAGCTAAATTGCTTTTGCTGGCCCCTTCCACCTCTCAGCATGGTTGACAGACAAATTGATCGAAACATCGGAAAATAATATGCTTGCAAAATTTCTCTGGGTGAGTTTTCAGTCTTTTGAATTTTTCATACCAGAACAAAATGAAAGATTGCCTCCTTGATTTTTCCTCCATTATGCGTCCCCATCTTATGTACTACAGGAACATACAATACTTCAAATAGCAGCAATACATTGTAAACAAAATGTAGAACATTTTTCATAGAACACCCAAGCCGTGCGAAGTTAAAAGACTGGGTAGCAGGAATCTTTGCCCTGCAGATTATGTTGTTCAATTATAATGAATTCATACATTTGAAGTTGCCTTAGGGCCTCTCATTAGACTTAGGGGTGTTTATTACAGGAAATATTGCTTGTATCATTTAAGAAGCAAGAAGGCTGGATGATTTGATTAGAAATGTTGACAGTTGAGGTGTGTAAAAAATATGTCATTCACCCACATTTTCCCCCCACTTTAATATTAGGATCCTTCATTTTTTATGAATTCTTTAACCCCTTCCTCCCTTCCCTGCAGCCCACGGCACAACCTGCGCTCGGCATCGCCGGCTCTTCACCAGGAGCTGCTCGTGTGACACCAGTTCACGTTTTCAAAAAAAACCATGGACTGCTCACACGAGCAGCTCCCCATGGTAGCAGGAGGAAAACATGACCATTCCCATTCCCATCCCTATTCCCATCCCATTCCATTCCCATTCCCATTCCCATTCCCATTCCCATTCCCATTCCCATTCCCATCCCCATTCCCATCCCCATCCCATTCCCATTTCCATTCCCATTCCCATCTCCATTCCCATTCCCATTCCCATTAATCCATTTTCCACCCAAAAAAAAAATTAAAGAATGAACAAACAATAATTTTTATTTATTCATTCCTGTACCTTTCTGGTCAACCCCATCCACTTAATCAACATTGCCAACTGAGTTAATACAAGTTATTAACTCAGTTGTATAATAACTCCATCCCCATCCCATTCCCATCTCCATCCCCATCCCCATCCCATTCCCATTCCCATTCCCATTCCCATTCCCATTCCCATTCCCATTCCCATTCCATTCCCATTCCTATCCCATTCCCATTCCCATTCCTATCCCATTCCCATCCCATCCCATCCCATCCCATCCCATCCCATCCCATCCCATCCCATCCCATCCCCATTCCCATTCCCACCCCATCCCATCCTTCTCAGGGCCATCTGCCCAGGATCTACCCCTGGCTCCCATGGAAATGGGAATTTTCCTTCCCACACAGGCTGGAGCTCATCCCCTTCCACTGGCACCCCACAGAATTATCTGCCTCCACACTGCCCAGCAAAGAGCTCCTCAGATTTTGGGCCAAATCAAACCAGTCCTGACATAATCTTGTATTAACTCAGTTGGCAATGTTGATTAAGTGGATGGGGTTGACCAGAAAGGTACAGGAATGAATAAATAGAAATTATTGTTTGTTCATTCTTTAATTTTTTTTTTGGGTGGAAAATGGATTAATATTTTTATACTCTTGGAGGGGAACATGCAGCATTTTTAATTCCTGTACTGTGCCAACTGACCTTAGAATGTGCTTTAGATGAGTAATTCCAAGAGAATTCATTAATTTTTGTACAAGCTCTTGTGAAACCCAGTAGTTTGAGTATTAACATCCCCAAATTTGCAGTAATTCTTACAACAGCTTGAATTCATGGAGTGGTAACTATCATTTTATCAACTTTTATGATTATTATTTTATTAATTTAGATTAGTGCACCCCTGAAAACGAGCACATGAAGTGTGCATATAAAATCATGCAACAAAACCATGAAGTAATTATAAAGACTGATAACACAGAAAAAAAATCCAATTCAGGGTCTACCTTGCTTATTATCTGTAGTTTGCCAAACTCAAATTTGGCTTCCATTTTCCACATGAAGGTAACCCAGAGAAAAGTGACTTAAACACGGCTTCACTTTGAGAAATTTAAATAACTTAAAATGTGTATTTGAGGAGAAAAGCTCTTACAGATCCTTTAGACTTCAGATTTGATCACAGCATCATTTAAAAAGAAAAAAAATTTAAAAAAAATCAAAAGTGATGTATTTGCATATTTATATTGTATTTATATGTATTTAAATGAGACCCAAGCGATTGCAGAGGTAGGGATGTTCTTGTTAACAGAGAGTTAAAGGAACATCAATAGGGTTGAAAGTAATTAGGCTAAAATATGGGATGTATAATAATAATAATAAACTTGGAAGGATTTCTGACATGACCAGTAAGTGCTTTCCTCCTCCAAGGACCTGGTATTTGCCATTTCATCCTGTCTGCAAAATATCACAGAATGGTGACAGTTTGGAGCCAAATTTCATTTTCCTACCACAAGTCAACACAGAGTAGACTTAAAAATGCATTTCAGTAGCGATTTGCAATTTTTGTTTCGTTTTTTTAGCTGCTAACTAGACACAAACAAATAGCTCCCACTGAAACCAAAGTATTTCAATAGATATTTCTATTTTTACTGCATTAAAATCCTTCGCATCTCTCCTCCAAATGAAATTTAATCATGTCTCTATATGCTTGAGACAAAATTTAAATTTTTGATGATTATTTTACATTCAGGTGTAGAGCAGGGTCAGAAATTTGGTTTCAAAGGGCAGTTCAGATGTGTTTGGGACTCACTCCCTTTGCATTAAGAGACTCCCCTCTCTCCCACAGGTCCAATGCCCTTCCCAAGTTGCTAATCTGCATTTAAAGACCCTTCCACCTCTTAAAACACTTAACTAAATACTTGAAGGTGTTAAACCCACAAGCTGCCTCCTATCTCCAAATATCTGCAGGACTAACAGTGGCGTTCTTAAGTTAGGAGCGACAAATACTGGAAAACCTCCACAATTTGGCTTCCATATCTCTGAATTGGTATTTCAGTGACAGATGTTTGTTGCAGCAAAAACCTCTGTCAGAACAAAATTAGGTGATCTATCATTTTAAGATATGGTCTTCATATACTGTTTACTCGAAGATATCACTTGCCTGAAGCCAATTTTGACCAAGAACATTTTGTGATATGGAAGTGATTTGTATATCATCATTTTTGTGATAAATGTAGCTCTTGAACACAAAATAACCCACTATTCCACAGTATTACAGTTAAAACTCCTTCCCCAGTAAATCTGTACTACTGCTTTTATTACTACAAAGATACTGTATCTCGACTTCAATGCATTTCCCATTTTTATTCACGGAATAGGCTTGCCTGGTTCCCTGCTTTTGCAGCAGGGAGCTTGGGCCTGGCCCCCTCTCCAGAGCAGAGATTCTCCTCCACTTTTGGGGGGCACAGGAGGAGCACAGCACCCACCACAGCACCTATTTTGTATTTATTTCAGCAAAAAGGGTGAGGGGAACACAGGGAGATGCAAAATATCTTCCAAACGACAGTGTCCACAGGTAGGGGCTGCCCTAGCTGCTCATGCAGGTCCAAAATTAACCATTTAATTTCACCAACACTGTTTTAGGTGTCTCACCCCTCCTGTAAGGATATCAACCCTTCTGATTTGTGGGTGATGGGTATAAATCAGCCATGTCCACCTCAGCCTTTCTCAGGAAGGAGACATAAACCAACCAAAAAGGACTAAAAAACACCATAAAGCAAAAAACCTGAGACAAATCACAGGTGGAGGTGGATGAGACAGAAGGACATTCAAAGGGTCAGAGTAGCCATCTCTTGAGCTGAACAAACCACATTAAATGGAGGAGTTGAGGAGTTCCCACCACCTCTGCAGACTGTGGCACCTTTTCAGGTGCACTGTGAGCTTGACAATTGATTTGGACCACAAATTATTAAATAAGCCACTAAATAACCATAACTTAGTAATGAGCTCAAGCCATTATGAGCCTCAGGTTTACCTAAGCCAGTCTTAGGGACAAGGGGCTGTAGGTTGAAATCCTTCCCCAAGGAATGGCTGTGCCTCAACAGGTGTTTATTTTAGCACATGTGGACCAACAGCCTGCCACCAAATAAATTCCTTTCTCCTGGAATTGTGTCTACAGAACTTATTAACAAGATGATTTTTGTGCTATTTAATGGCAAGTGCCCAGCGTGCTGCCTGGTAAAGGAGAGCTGGATGGTTATTCACCTGAGATTCTTCTATAATAGAAAGATCAGCTCAAGTGTAAATTGATGAACTGATTCCTCTCTTCAGAGCATCTTCCCTGGGATCACCTCCAACCCACACTAGGCATGGTCTCCAAAAACTCCTCCTCTGCTCATCTGCCATGCTCCTCTCCATATGGGAACAGTCCTGGCTTTAATGGACTCTCCTGGCTGGGAATATCCAGCATTTCCTTTGACAAAATTAAAGGGTGCCTTCTATTTTCCCTGGCTGCTGTCACATCTCACATCCTTCCCTGCCCTTCCAGAGGAAAAAGGGCTGGGAATGCAGGAAAGGGTCTGATCAGGCAAAATGCCTCTTCCCAAAGAGATGGGATGGGCAGAGGGAAAAGCAAGATCATCCTGGGAATTACTGTTCACCAACAGCAATGAGAAACTGCAGAACACTGAGGCCAAGGGATCAGATTTTGCCATTTCTTAGCATTAATTCCACCATACAAAGAGAAGACTGACCCTGTATTCTTCCAAAACATTAGTTAAAGCACTCAGAACACCTCACATTGAAAAAAGAAATAAATTTCAGAGTTTGAGAGTGAAAATTGGTATTACAAGAGTAATACCAAGTAATTTACAAGTAGCAATTTACAAGTTTGATATTACAATTGATATCACAAGAGTAATACCAAGTAATTTACAAGCAGACTCCTCACTCTATTTAAATTTTGAAGTCTTCCTCCATGCAGGATTAGCAGCAAACACACCATGCAGGAGGATTCTTTTGATGGTATAATTTCAGAACTGCTGGTGTAATGTGAGCCAATTCTCCTCTTGTTTTCAAAGTTTGCAGAAAAATGTGTATATTACATCCTCTGATCTTTCCACTTGTTGAGATCAATATGTGCAAGTCCTCACAAAAGGGAAATTCTCCTTCACAGCAGCTCAGTGGCTTAAATGAGAGAAATTACAGGTACAGAGATGTAAAACCTGCCAAGATGTGCAAAAATTGTAAATTTTGAAAGTAAACCTTAGAACACATGTTAAAGGCATGAAAGGAAACTCAAATCTTTCACCAGAGGGAAAAATCTGGAGTTTTGACTTCTCAGGGACTTTTGACCATGGTTAGTTTGCATCTGTCGCAAGTGCTGAAAATAACAATTATTCCTTCTTGCTATTTCATCAAAAACCCAACCAAGACACCAGGATTTGGCCTACAGCAACGCAACCACTGAGAGGAATTTTTGCCAGGGTTCAATTTGCATGATAAACTGTTGTTAACAGATACCATCTGTTTTTAAATTTAGTAAAAGGGCCCATATTATACAGCTCATTAAAAATATTAGTAACTCTTAGACAACGACTCTTGTAGAGTGTGGGTTGGAGCTAATGAAGTAGAAAGCTTGAACAACAAATCATTTACAAGTTTTTGTACAGTAGTTCTAATGGAGGGAGTTTATAATCAAAGGAAAATGTAATCACTTATGTTAAGCAATCCATGGACTTAGTCAATGTAGCACAAACAGCCATTATGCAAAATTATGACATTAAAGGGAAAAAGACTACTGCAGACTTTGCATTTTACAGTGTCTGCTACACAGGCTAACAACTTGGAGAGAATTAACAGGTGAGGCCTCTCGCTTCCAAAACAGCATTTTTCCATCAAATCTCCAAAAGATATTCAACCTGGCCTGAGATTTGCTGCCCTGAATTAGACCTGACACTGGTAACAAAGGGGATTCTGTAATGGACATGGGCTCTCACAATGCAGTGCATTAATGGGCATCATGGTGAACATAATCTGTCAGGAACGGTCACAATAAAGATGTTCTCCTGATTAATGTTCCACTAGGCCTGTGCTTAATAATTTATATAATTTGTATTAACTTTCAAATTGCCATCACTGTGGTGGACAAGGAAAACACACACAAACTATTCAATATAATAATTTCACCCAGGAAAACATTTTACTTGGCAATTAAAACTGCTGGGTTCACAGAGGAGTAATCGTTCAGGATTTACAGAGATGAATTATTGTGCAGCAAAACAGCATATTTAAACAACATAATAAGAAAATTCTTCTAAGAGGTCATAAATACTTTATAAATTACATTAATATTGGTGTTTGGTATTACTGCATTTATATTCTTACAGATTGTGTATTTAAATATTACTCCCATAACAATGTACGATTCTGTAAAATTAACAAACTTTTAAAATTGTGACAGTCTGCCTAATAAAAGGGTCTCCATTAATTTCTCTATACTTTGAATAAAGAAATAGTAACGTTACAGTAGTAAAAAAATGGTCACTGTGCATTTCTTCACCTAATCCTTGTTTTTCTACATGGAATTCAGCACATTGCACAGCCAGGATGGTGGGTATTGGTCAAGAATATCCTATGCTATCCTATCAGGATGATTAATGAAGGCACCTTTTTCACAGAATGTCAGACTCTGCCTTTTTAACAACTGACCTTTCATAGAATACTACTGAACTCATAATTCCACTTTTGTTCAGTTTCTTATTAGTGGAGTTAAAATTAATACTTATGGGAATGATGGCTAAGGTGATGCACAGTAAATCTTAGAGCACATCAACCTTCTGCAGCGGCTACCAAAGGAATAGTACCTGCATTTGTCTACTCCAATAGCATAAGTATTCCAGTAAAACTCTGTGTCCTTTCAAAAGACAAATTAGGTCAATATTCAACCCTCTTTCAAGCACAAAGCTGTAAATATGGAGAGAAAAGTTCAGAATACTCACAAAACAGTTCCTACTGTACACGGAGGGGTGTTCATCCTGCTGCACTGCTAGAAACTTCCAGGAGCACAGGGACATTTTCAGGAGACATTTTAGCCACACAGCCTGGGAGCTACAGGGACTCATTACCAGCATGGCCACGTGCAGCTCCATGCCCTAAAAATCACCTCTTCCAGTTGGGAAAACCAGCCCTGTGCTGTGCCAGTGCAAGGATTTTGGGGAAGGCACAAATGTGATGAAGATAATCCTAGTTTTGCATCCACTACACCAGAGAGCTGTCCCAGGTGAAGCAAGGCCCTGTTTCTTTGAGGTGCTTTGCACCCACCTCGCTGCTCCTGTGGTGCCACACATTAACTGCTCACTTACTGCCACCCCAGAACACCAAACATCACTGCTGAGTGAGCAAACTCAGCATGAATGCCACACGAGCATCACACATGGCAGTGCTCAGGTGAGGTGCCACTCCCTGCAGAGGACAGCACAGGACTCTCCGTGTCCCCTCTCCTCCAGGATTGCCACCACCTGCCACCCACCCTCCCAGCCCAGCCCAAAGGAGGCAGGGCTGGATTCCAGCTCACAGTGACAGATCACTGCTGTCACTGCTCCTTCTCTGCAATGCCCCACCACTCCCTGGGGTTTGTTTCAGCTGCCCTACAGTCACCTCATGGTCCTCTCCAGCACCTGAGGAAGACAAGAGATGAAGGCTCACCACTGACACCTCCAGCCTGTCACTACTGCCACAGCTCCAGGGACAGAGGCAGACAGGGATGCTCACACTGCTCCAAGGAACTTCCACACAGGTCTGATGCAGGTACCCCAGCAGTGCTGGCTGGACCACACCTGTCCTGCCCAGGGAGATGAGCTGCTGCTGCTGCTGCTGCTGCTGCTGCTCCATCTCCCAGGGCTCCTGTGCCATTTCTGCACCACTTGCTGCTCCTTGGCACAAACCCTGGAGCTTCCAAGCACAACTCAGTTCTGAACTGACAGAGGGTGGGCTTGGATTGGAGATTGGGAAGAAATCCTTCCCTGGGAGGGTGGGCAGGCCCTGGATCCCTGGCAGTGCCCAAGGCCAGGCTGGACACTGGGGCTGGGAGCACCTGGGACAGTGGGAGGTGTCCCTGCCATGGCAGGGGTGGCACTGGGTGGGGTCTAAGGTCCCTCTCAACAAATCAACCTGGGATTCTGATTCTATCGTGCCTGAACAAAAGCAGCTCAAATAAAACACACTGGAATGTGTTTAGTTACAAGAGAAAAACACTAAAAAAGTGTATGAGCTTAAATCTTCAGCAAGGACACTCATTAACACAACTGGCTATATTTTTATGCCTTTTTAAAACCCTGCCATCAACTCTTCCCCCTCATCATTACACATTAACATTCCTAAACTCTGAAGACACAAGCTCCAGGCAGTTTCTTATCCTTGAAGGTATTTTAAGACAATAAAGATGGGAAACTTTTTCTTGGTACACGAAGATCCAAATCCACACTCCGGCAGCGTTGGAGCTGATGTCAAACACCTAAGACCTCACACAACTGGCAGCAATTCTGTTGTAAAACATTCAATAACAGCACCAAATTGCAGCTTAATTTTTCTCTACACATTCATTGGCATTCATGTGAGGTCCATTCACATCCATTACGAGGGAAAGCATCTGCATTATGGCTAAATATTGTATCTTGCAAACAGAGCAGTGTTTGTGCTGCTTCAGCCCTTGCAAACCAAAGAGGGCCTCACCCTAAATGAGGTTTTCCAGAACAAAGCTAAAGGACATTGGATGGATTTCAACCTCCCCTTAGAGCACAGGGCTTTTTGTGAGGTCAACTGTGGCATAATTTAACTGTTCCATTACTGGAGACCTGAAAGCTGCTCCATGACTGGAGGTCTCCAGCCATGCATTACATTAATATCTATGGCTTGAAAAATAAGCTTCTCCAAAAATATTAACTTTTTTCTGGAATCAATTTTACTCCTATTCCAAAAGAAAAAATATTTCCTTCTCCTTTCAGGCTCCAGAAATGCCTTCACACCAGGAGAAGGATGGGTGTTTTCCCTGCACAACAAACAACATTTCACAGCTGTATCATGGTTGGACATTCAGAAGTTGCCAGAGGAAAGAATCACCTCTGAAAAGCAGGAAAAATGTTCTGAAATAATGAGTCATGTTCACTGGAGATGGGAAGGCATTCCTTAACAAGACTCCCAATTTAGAAGTGCTGGGTGAATAAAAAGGTATTTCCCAATTAATGTTCACAGATGTGTCTTCTGCAGCCCAAAACAAAGCAGACCTTCCAATTCTGCCAGGGCCACTCTGCCAGAGCCTGCAGTCATGTGAGTTAGAGCTCCCTTGGTCACAAATCATCCTAATTACTATGGAATTTTGATAACAAGTGATAGACCTGAAAGAAATGGATGGAGTGAAGACAAAGTTACAATGTGAATGCAGACAAAGCAGAAAGGTAGTGCAAAGTGGAGGAATCAATAGGATTTATTTCATTCTTTCTGCAATGCTAATATGTAATAAATTACTAAATAAGTGCTCATTCTGATGGCTCTTTTCAAGAGTTCCACAAAACTAACAATTAACATGCAGCAAGCTTTTGGAAAAAATATCAACAAGTAAATAATATAACTCAGCAATACCTTTAGTGATCCAGATGCTAAAGGCAACCCAAAGCAGCCCTTTGTTGCCACTCCTGTACAACTTACAAATTATCAAACAGCAACAAAAAAGCAGCAAATCTTCAGTACTAAAAATCCCTAAAAGTGACTGTTTGGGTGACACTGCTTTCAAAGTGTGAAATTTTACTGTACAGGCAATTTTTTAGCCTGTAAAAGAATTCAATATTCTAGATCCACATCAGAGGGAAGCTCAGTCTGCCTCATCGCAGATGTGAACTATCAGCAAATAAAAAGTGTTATCAAGAATGTGTATTTTTGTTTTCCTCCAGCGTCGTTATACCTGGGGGTTTTCTTTTTGGCCACTTCACATCTTTTTACTGTAATTTATCCTCACTTCAGACAACAGATTCCTTGTCCATTTTCAAATTACCTGCACGCCCTGGCAACCACACCTATCAGGAAGGTTTTTCTTGTTCCTGTCTGCTTTTGTTTTGCTGCAAGTCCTACGAGAAAGAATTCCAAGACGTATTTCCCAGAACAGGCAGGAAGCGGGACACGCTATCCCAACCCTGAGGATATCCTCTGTTCCACAGTGGGACATAAATCTCAAAGCCCAGAGGATTTCTGCATCAATGAGGAGCATCTGGACAAGCTCAGAGTCACAAGCAATATTACCCAGCCTGCAGAGAACTTCTGACCTACAGGAGCTGAGAGGTGATGCCGACCATGACCGACAGGAAAACGGGATCTGCTTTAACACAACCACAGCAGCAAAGGCAGAAAAACCTCCCAAAATATTCAAGGAATCAATAAAAACCCCACAAACAACTGCACCCACCTTGGTTTGTCATCCATGCTAGCATGAGCAGAAGAAATGATAGAAAACGAGGCTGTTTCAAAGAATTCAGGTAGAGGTGGAGAGAGTTAAGGCAGTCCATGGTGCAATGATCAGGTCAGTGCGGACTTTGGAATTCCAGAGGTACAAACAGAGAGACATTTTCTATATTCTTCAGGTGTCCATTTAAAATTAGAACAAACTCTTCTCAGAGGTGAAGAACATTCAGGAGCGTGAAGAATGACTACTTGCAAATTATTGAGGTATTACAGCTGAAATTGCCTTAATAGGAGCTGATTTATATTTATGGCCAAGTTTCATACAGTGTTTAAACTTTCCACAACTCCTCCCCCAAGTCAGATCATTGAACTTGAAGAGCTTAAAAAATAAAGCAGGAAATATTTTCCATCCTCCTTTGTCCACTTATCCAGCCATCTACACTCCAGGATATTTAGTGTAGTTATCCAGCTGGAAGTTTTTGGTCAGCACAGTTGTATTTCATATATTAATAAAATTAGAGAACCACAGAATTGTTAAGGCTGGAAAATACCTTTAAGATCATCAAGTCCAACCATCAACCAGCACCATGTTCACCTTTAAATCATGTCCTCAAGTGCCACATCCACATGGTTTTGGAACACTTTCAGGGATGGTGATTCCATGGTGCCCTAGAGCATCCTGTACCCCAGGAGCTCTGTGCCTGGTGACCATCCAAACCCTGGTGTCCTTACATGATGCTTCACACACCAATAAATGCAGAGGCCTCTTGGCCATGAGTGCTCCTAGGCAGCACCAGGAATGCTTTGATGTTCTCACCCAGGGACCACCACTCTTCCACTTGTTCTCCTGGGCAGCAGCTACCTGGGACATAACCCTGAGCCCACTCTTAGGAACAACCCAGACATTTCCTACTGGAGCAGGAATGCCTAAAAGAGCATCTGTCTTCAAGGGAACTTTCAAGGCCTTTCAGTGATTTCAATGCCTAAAATAAAAGACTTGGAATGTCAGTTTATTGCCCAGATAAACAATCTGGATGGACAACCTGTAGAATCTACATTTTCCTAAGGTAGGCAGCATACCAGCTTGGTCCTGAAACATATCAAGACATTTACTTGATATTGTGTGGGTCCATGAATGTGGAAAACACCTCATCTTTTTGAACATTTTCCCTCAAATTCTGGACAGGCTTTCCACCCGGAGCAGAAAGCAGCCAGCGTTTTCCCAGCTAAAACTCTGCCAGGGAGCACTGGACACCAGTCCTGAGCACAGGAGCCACCCTGGCAGCTCTGCCCAGCCTCTCCACGATGAAATCTGTGAGTGTGTGCACATGTGGAAGCAGCAGCTGCACGGGAGCACCTATGAAACAATAAACTCCTGCACCCTGGCGGGCTGTGACACTGATGGAGCATCGCCAGCAGCAGGATACTCTGAGAGGCTGTTCATCATCATCACCTGAGCACAAGCAAAACCCAACTGTGGCATGACAAAGCCAGGGGGACGGGCATCAATAAAGCACAGGAAAAACAAATGACAGGAAAACAACTGACTGGGAACCTAAAGGACAAAGTTTCTAACTTAATCTCATTATTTCTTGCTCCGAGCTGGCAGAAGGAAAGTCCTCTGCCACAGCCTGCAGACAATTCTGACTTCATGTCTCAATCTACATTATGATGATAATAACAGGAAAATAAAACACGATTCAGAAATCTATTAGTGCAAGGGACAATTTACATATATCAGCAGCCTATAGCAATAAGCCTCTCAAAGGTCACAATTAACCAAACAAACTGAGAAATGCTCCAAACCTCACTTGCTCAGCTTACCACAACAGTTATTCAAAAACTGAGAAGCAATCAAAAAGTTTTTATCACCAGCAAGTGCCCATTTTAGTAAGCAAGGAGGCAATAATGAGTATTTATCACTTGAAGAATTTATGTGCACTAAACAGGTTTAAATTTCTCAAAAGCCAACAGGAATTTATTTCTTACCCAGAATCAGTGTGAACCAGCAAAGATGAGCTGGTGGGGTGGATCTACAACAGATCCATCCTTGGAACTATTTTCATTTAATGAACAGGCATTTTAAGGAATTTTGGGAAGTTTGATTTAAGCAAGGCAAATGCTGCAGGCTCCAATGAAACCATCCCCAGCCTGGACTGGTGGAACAGCTCCTGTTTATTCCTGCTGAGGAGAGGACAACTCCCCATCCCAGGGAGAGGCGCCTCTCACCACTGCCAATCTGATCAGCCTCGGAACACTCTGATAGAAAATGAGATGTGGGATGGAAAGCAGCACTAAATGTTTAATATGATCTGCAATTCGCAATTATTTCTTAAGTGTCTTTTCCCTGATAACTTTTTCCACTGCATGATCTTAGTGAGGAGATAATGGGAGATGCTGCTTTTGAATAAGTTATACATTTCCCCTGCTTTACTTGAACCTCACAATGCCACCATTATTAATATTTTTCCTCCACAAAACAGCAGTAGCCTTCCAAAGAAAAAGTCCTTGACCAAAATATCAGAGGATATTAAACTGAGAAGTGATCTACTGATGCAAATCATTAAATCTATTTGCATTTGCTTACTGAACCCTAACACAGAAATTAAACTACATAGTGTGGGAAAAGAGCTGGTTTTGCATGGTTAAAAGGAGACATCTTGGAAGATCCGAGCTCTATGTCATTAATTTTCCTTCTTCCCCTCATTAACAAGTAAAATGTTTTCACTGCTTGAAAAGTTTTAATAAATAGGAAAAAGCAGGGCAGCTGACATAAGTTTTTAATGTAATATACAAGAGCTTTTAATATTTTTACATATATTAATGTAAAAGCTAAAAATAAATGTTAAAAGGTTACATTTGTGAAGAAAGAAAAATGGCATTTACAGTTACAGGGTAAGGTTTTAGAATTTAACTCTTCCTCTCCCAGCTTGGGGTGCTGAGGAGCATTTGCCATTTCCCTGAAAATCCCTGGCACTGCAGAGATGAGCCACTGCAGCAGCACCTGGGGGTTAAGGACACACATTCCCTCCCAGCTCTGAGCTCCAGGGTGATTTACTGGGCTTTGTCCTACCAAGCCTTAAATTCTTTTTATAGAAGGAATTACGGGAGGCATTTTAAGAACAGCCATAATTAGTACAGGCACTGGCAGGGTGAGACCTTTGGGTTGCACTGAAATGTGTGAGCCAAAGTGGCCAGGGAGGACCAGGAACTGCTGCTGCCAGCTCCAGTTGGAGCTGGGAACAGCCATCCAACAGCAAAAAGCCAACAGCATCCCAGGATACATCAGAAGGAGTGTCACCAACAGCCCACGGGGGGGATTGTCCCCCTCTCTCCTTGAGAGAGCCCTGGAGAATTCTCCTTCAATTCCTGGAGAACTGTGTCCAGCTCTGGGCTCCTCAACATGAGGACCTGGAGCAGCTGCAGCAAATCCAGAGGAGGTCACAGAGATGCTCTGAGGGCTGGAGCCCCTCTGGAGCCAGCCTGGGACACCTGGGGGGCTCACCTGGACAGGAGCAGCTCCAGGGAGAGCTCAGAGCCCCTGGCAGGGCCTGAAGGGGCTCCAGGAGAGCTGCAGAGGGACTGGGGACAAGGATGGAGGGACAGGACCCAGGGAATGGCTTTAAGCTGACAGTGGGCAAGGGGTGGATGGGAGATTGGGAAGGAATTTTTGGCTTTGAGGCCCTGGCACAGGGTGCCCAGAGCAGCTGTGGCTGCCCCTGGATCCCTGGCAGTGCCCAAGGCCAGGCTGGACACTGGGGCTGGGAGCACCTGGGACAGTGGGAGGTGTCCCTGCCATGGCAGGGGTGGGAATGGGTGGGGTTTGGGGTCCTTTCCCACCCAAACCATTCTGGGATTTCTGCTGGGCAGTGACCCATGGCACTGACCTGATGTTTCCAACTCTTTCACAATAACATGGACAGGGCTCTGTCTGAACAGCACAAGCCCAGTTTCAGGGTGCAGAACACCAAGCTTTGCTGCTCAGCTGGTCTGTGTTTGTAACCCTCAGGGTTGGCTCCTAAACCAAGACATGTTAGAACGGCCCAGTGATCACATTTTACAGTGTGATACTTTAAAACAGCAAAAATAAGAACAAACTGTATTAGATAATATAACTTGTGCAGACACCCACTTGAAAATACCACAAATATGACTCTCTCTTTCTGGTGTGGAAGATGCAGAGCTCTAATAGTGCTGAAAAATGATTCCACCAAAGAGGAGAGGGAGAATTTGTCTATGCAGCTTCATCTCCTCGAGAAATTTCCCAGAAAACAAATCCTTTCCTGACTCCCTGCCCTGTGCTGTGCCACAGGAACAGTACCTGATGTGTCTCCACCAATGCCAGCAGTAATTCAGGCCAGGAGTGGAACCTTTCCACTTCCCCTGCCAGAGGTAGATTAATGCAGTGGAGCATTTTTCCATTGCAAATCCTTGCTATAAGGATGGGAAAATGGGCTGCATAATGACATGGATTATGTTTCTATTATGTCCCAGAATTAGTGGGTGTTTTGAATGTTGCAACTCTTCATCTTGGGTTTCCTCCCTCACTTCAAAAAAAAAAAAATTCGATACACAGATAATGCTGGGAAAAATTTAAAGCCACAGAGGTGTTTTGGGATGGAAGAGAAGGGTGTGAGCACAGACACAGCTGGATGTGGGTAACAGAAACCCCTCCTGCAGCTCTCCTGGAGCTACAGAACTGAACCACACAAGAGTTTTACTGACAGGGGTCTGGAAGAGCAGCCTGGAGAGCCCTGACTACCAAATGTGTGATGGGAGCAACATGCAAGGCTTGAGGGGAACCAGCACTGCAGGGGTTTGTGCAATCCCAGGATGGTTTGGGTTGGAAAGGACCTCAAAGCCCACCCAGTGATGGTAGGGACATGGCAGGGACACCTCCCACTGTCCCAGGTGCTCCCAGCCCCAGTGTCCAGCCTGGCCTTGGGCATCTCCAGGGATGCAGGGGCAGCCCCAGCTGCTCTGGGCACCTGTGCCAGGCCTGCCCACCCTGCCAGGGAACAATTCCCAATTCCCAATCTCCCATCCAGCCCTGCCCTCTGGCACTGGCAGCCATTCCCTGGCTCCTGTCCCTCCATCCTTGTCCCCAGTCCCTCTGCAGCTCTCCTGGAGCCCCTTCAGGCCCTGCCAGGGGCTCTGAGCTCTCCCTGGAGCTGCTCCTGTCCAGGTGAGCCCCCCAGGTGTCCCAGCAGAGCTGCTCCATCCTCTGAGCATTTGGTGCCTCCTCTGGATGCCCCAGCAGCTCCAGGTCCCTCCTGGGCTGGGCTCTGCAGGTGGGGCTCACCTGGGCACAGGGGCACAATTCCCCTTTCCTGCTGCCCAGGGCGCTCTGGGCTCTGAGTGAACATGGCCAGCTCATGTCCAGCTTCTCACCCACCAAAAAATCTTTTATTTTTCTTTTTTTGCACAGAGCCCTCAAAGGCTTCTCTGCCAAGATTTCAGGAGAAAACCACAGCTGAAGCCTTGCAAAACCCACTCCTATTTGAATCCTGCAATGCTGCCTTTGACAGATAATAGAAATGCAGCCATGCTGTCAGGGAAAATAACACAGCTAAAGTCTAGTATTGATTACAGTGGAGTTGCTCAAGATTCACTTCAGCTTCAGTGAGAGAGGAACGTGGGTTTTGCTAATCATGCAGAATTAAATTTACCAGCCAGACCTGACAATAAAACTTTGCCCACAAACCATTGCTAAAACCATGTGAAACCACATCTTTGAGCTGTGCTACGTGTCAGGCTGAACTCTAAAAACACGCAGAAAGTTGTTTTGTTTATGTTTTGGAAACACCACTTCCAATAAAAAGTTTTCTTAGCTTGATGCAGCATAAACAATCTGTAGCATCTCCACAAGAAACTATGAAAAACCCTAGCCCAGTTTATTTTTAATAAAAGGAGGACTATGCTATATAATAACTCTTCCTGCCACATCCATTGAATCTGCTGAAATAAAGATTGATGCCTGGATATTTGGAGAGACTTCTACCAGAGAAGGCAATATTTCTTTTTTCCTTTCTTTCCTATTTTTTAAAATACACTTTCCTGTTATTTTGAAGTAATTTGAAGTAACAAGCATCATCTTCCTATTACCCAGGCATCTGCATGTTTTGTTTCCAAAACCAGTGGCAGAAAATTCAATGAGATTTGCGAGAGCTTTGTGCCACAAGTTAAAAGATATTTGGAAATGAAAGGTTTTCTTTGAAAGAGGAACATTTATGTAAGAGTGATCCTCTTCTGGTGACTGCTCCACACAGGCACCATAAACAGGCTATCCCTTGGCTCATCAGTGTGAAAACCAATGCTGTCAGCACTGGGAGGGGTTAAAAGGCCAAAATCCTGGATTTGTACAAGCATCACCCAGAGGAACCAGGTGCTCTCTGAGCCAAAGCAGCACCTTGAAGGTTTTGGGCACTTCAGAAGTAAAGAACAGGCAGGAGTTGTTGCTGCATTTGTCCACAGGCACTGGAGTTTCAACACAGAACAGTGGAATTGTTAAGGTTGGAGAATTCCTCAAAGATCAGCAAATCCAACCATCAACCAGCAGCACCAACCATGTCCTCAAGCTTGAACCCACCCAGGGATGGGGACTCCAACATCTCCCTGGGCCATTCCAAAGCTTTACAACCCTTTCCACAAGAAGCTTTTTCCTAATTTCAACCTGAGCCTGCCCTGGCCCAGCCTGAGGCCGTTCCCTCTGCTCCTGTCCCTGTGCCCTGGAGCAGAGCCCGACCCCCCCGGCTGTGCCCTCCTGGCAGGAGCTGTGCAGAGCCACAAGGGCCCCTGAGCCTCCTTTGCTCCAGGCTCAGCCCCTGCCCAGCTCCCTCAGGGATTCTGCAGCCCCTGCCCGGCTCCCTCAGGGATTCTGCAGCCCCTGCCCAGCTCCCTCAGGGATTCTGCAGCCCCTGCCCAGCTCCCTCAGGGATTCTGCAGCCCCTGCCCAGCTCCTCAGGGATTCTGCAGCCCCTGCCCAGCTCCTCAGGGATTCTCCAGGCCCTTCCCGGCTCCCTCAGGGATCTTCCAGCCCCTTCCCAGCTCCCTCAGCCTCTCCTGGGGCTCCATTTCATTCCCCAGCCCCATTCCTTTCCCCATTCCCTCTCTCCATTTAGAGCTCACCCCAACCCATTTTCTTTACCCCAAGTAGGTCCTCTGGCTCATTCAGGGTTTATTCTGCACTATTTTAAATAGAAAATTGCTGTTGTTACACAGTATTCAAGGAAGAACTTGAATGAGGAAGAGTGGAGCCTCTTCCAAGCCACAGTGCCAATAATCCTCTACTCACAGAAGTCACCTCAGATGTTCATGGCAAACCAGGAATCCACTCCAAGCAGCAGAGAAGTCACATCCTTACCTCCTTCAGTGGGTTTTTACTGTGCCCCTGAGCTCCACTAAGTTTCTTAGCCTTGGCTGATGCTCAGTGGAAAAATAGGAGGAGTGGCACTCTCCCAAATGCCTCCCACTTGTGGCATCAAAGTGAGATATCACTCCCAGTAAATTTTACAGCATGAGGAATGAAACAGTTAGCAAAGTTGACATTTAAACCATCACCACTGGCTATGATTAAATACCTCAGAGATGAACAGAGTGGTTCACACCTCTCCAAGTTATTGTTCTAGGCTCTTATCAGACTCCCTGCCCCACTGCATCTTCTGCCTTTGCACACACCTGAGATTTTCCTTCCATCTCTAATAGCTGGAAACCTGCTTAATCTGAGATTCTGGAGAGTTTCTGATCATGTTACACTGACAGAGAGAGACTGAAACCCCGGTGAACTTCTTGAACTGCAGATTCAGCCTCAAAGGTTGAGGCAGATTAATAATATGGGAAGGGCCAAGCTGGCTCCTTGCTCCTCCTCCTCTGATCTCCCTCAGTAAGATGGAGGGAAATGAAACACTAAGGAAAACTGAAAATGACCTGCAGGGAACACAGAGGGCAGATCAGATCCCACTGCTCCTGAAAGAGCCCAAAAGGAAGCCTGGGTGTATTCCTACAGCAGCAGGAAAATGCAGGCTTTGACCATTTGTCAGGCTGCCCAAACATGCAGGAAGCACCACCACCTTCTCTGCAGTCTCCCAAATTCAGGTTCACACCAACAAACACACAATTCCTCAGGCTCCTCTGGCAAGCTCAAGCTGGTCCCACAGCCCAGCATCCCCAGAGAGCAGGAGGGGCTGTCCCCAAATCATCCCCATTTTGGCATGTCCCACCCAGGATGGCAGTGACAGATCACAGCTGCTCAGCTGAGCTTTCCAGCCAAGACTTCACTCATGGTGGCATCCTCAAATCCCAGGTGAATAAATAACATTCCACACCAGGGCTGTGGGCATCACCTGGCATCTGTGCCCACCTCCCAGATGGCAAATTTAACTTTCCTGTCACACACACCCAGCAGCAGGGTGGTGGTGGTCATCCCCCCATGTGTCCAGCAGGATTTTCCAAGCACACAATGAAAACTGTTTAGTTTTCCTCAGAACAGGTTCTACTACAGCCCTTTTACTGAAATCCTCCAGCTCCCCCAGTGCTTCCCTGCCCAGCACATGTGCAGCCCAGACAACCCCTGCCTCATCCTGACCAGGCAGGGAGCTGGCAAAACCAGGGTGGTTTTCCTGAGGAAAAGGGAATTCCTGAGAGAATCTGGATTTTTGCAACATGGGGACAAACTGCTTCCTGCTGCCATCCCAAAGCCAAGTCCACAGCTCACACTTCCAAAGTATTTTGTGCTGTAAATATTCATTAGAGGGAAAGCCATGGTTTGTGTTACCTGCTCACCAAGGGGATAATTTACTCCTGCACCTCTGGAATGAGTCAAGATCTCTCAAAGCAGAGTCATCCCAGTGTGGGAACACCACAACTGGCAAGAGAACAACAAAAAACCCTAATTTTGAAACTCCAAAGCTGCTGAAGACACTTTGAAGTTAGGTACCAGTGAAAGAAAGGGAGTTTTTCTTTTGGACATGGGCAAGAAGTGTTAAACATGTGCAGTATTTCAGGTTGGGATGTTGGAGGAATATTGATCCAAACTCATCATTAGATTGGCATGAATTGAAAGAAAAAGTACAACAGATGATATAGCACGAAATGTACATATTATATACCATTATATTGTAATATATAATTATATATATAATAAATCATGTAATAATAAATAATATAATAGAAATTATATAACTTACATTTTATATATATCTATATCTATCTATCTATATATATATATAAAAATACATATACACAGCTTATACACACTTAAGGCTTTTTTCAAATATGAATTGTGAAACTGAAGTTCTTAGAAATAGATACAATTGTCCAGATTAAGATGCCAAACCTTCAGGGACCTGTTTGGATCAGGACATCCTTATCACAGAATCCCAGACTGGTTTGGGTCCCTCAAAGCCCACCCAGTGCCAGCCCTACCTGGCACCTCCCACTCTCCCAGCTGCTCCAAGCCCATCCAGTTCTAGGAATGGATGCACACCATGGATTTCAGAAGCCTGGATAAAGATGCCTCCTCTCCAAGAGAAACCATCCCTGTGTGACGTGTCTGGAGTTTTAAACCCTGCAGCTTCCCGAGGAGCAGAATAACCTCAGGTTATTACAATTAGTTTCATCTCATTAATAGATCAATTTCTTTCAAGCATACTGAAACTGGGTTTTACTTTGTTGCTTCTCCTTTTAGGCTCCATTATAGTCTGTGTTCTTAAGTTTTAAGGAGAGCCATCAGTGAGGAGGTTGTAATCTCAGGTGATTAATTGCACAGCATTTTACAAGCTGTAAAACAGAGCGAGATCTCCACAAAGCGATTATGCCATTAACCAGGGGCTCTTATCAGATTTTTCTACAACTACCAGGTTTGTCTGACAGATTGCAAGTCTTAAGTATTTATATATTTCAAAGGTTTACTTATTTTTGTTGTTAAAAAACCCTAAAATCTCTATTGATTGTTGCATGCAATTCCACATGAGAAGTCCCAAGCACCGTGGAGCAGAATACCAATATTTATTACCAGACTTGTGCTCATTATGGTTCTCTCTGACAGGGGTCCATTAAAATCAATTTTTATGTTTCTTATGTTTTTTTTTTCCCACCCAATGTTCTTGCCATGGCGTTTATTAGCCAGTTAGGAGAAACACCAGGCACTGCTTTGTTTTTATTTTATTCTGTCGAAAATAATGAGGCCAGATTTAACAACTATTCACTAGCGATGAGTAGAAGAGATTAAATGTTATACTTCAGCACAAACATTTACAGATGGCTTTAAAATTTTTAGAACTTTATCAGTGCTAAAGACAAAAGGAAGTCCCACCTTTCTTCTTCAGATTTAAATTCTTAAAGTAATCATAAAAACACTGTTCTTGCCTTTAGCTTCAGAGTAATTCCTGAGTGATAGACCCTCTAATGTAACAATTTTGGCACATAAATCATGCAGCCTGTGAGGCTGAGAGTTACCAGGATGCCACTAATGCCTCAAGATGAAGTGAAGTCAGCTCACCACTGAGAGAAGTGGGGATCTAGAACAGGTGAAAATTAAAATTTAGGAAAAGGATCTAAACTGTCCAACTTCTGCTGAAGATCATGAGAACCTTCAACCAGAGAACATGAACACATTACAGAAAACCAGATGTCCTGGTATAACAAAACCAGATTTTTTACCAGATGTTCTGGTAAAAGAGCAGCACCCATCCCTACAAACGGATCTGAGAGCCCCCAAATCTTTTTCCTACTCTTATTCCACTCCCTCACTGACATTTACCCTTCACAAGGTGCAGATCCACATCCCCTGGGCTGTTCTCCAGGCAGGTTTTGCTCTGCAGCAAAGCCAAGTTCCAACTCTATCCTAAGTACCCATTCATTTCCATTCCTCATCAGCAGAAATCCAGCACTTAAAGCAGAATCTGAAGGAAGTGCAGCAGATATTTCCATATCCCTGGAGCTGGCAAAACTGTGAAATCCAGAGGCTTCAGAGTTTTTGTATGGGAGGTAAAATCATATTTCAACCAGAACACACATTATGCCCCATTGTCCTGATTAATTTCACACCCATTTCAGTTACAAGGAGAATAAAATAGGAAAACAAGCATCCTGAAAATCCATGGGGAACTTCAGAGGCAAACACAGGATGAAAAAAAAGACAATGTTGAGAAAAGAAGCCAAACCTGTTTGAGTCTTGTCAGTGGCAGCACTGATTTAGCAGACTGTGGAAAAGTGGAATTTAATTACCAAACTCAGTTGAAAGATAAGTCTTAGGGAAGTCTGAGAAAGTCTAAAAAGTCTTGATTTTGCCAAAGAAATTTGGCATAGAAATTTAGCATCTAATTCTGAATAATTCAAAATTCCTTTGAAAAATGTCACTGAACATTTCCTCACAAATAAGGGAAAAAAAAATCAAATATCTGAGCAGGACAGATGGACTCCAGCAGACTGAACACAACCTACAACAAACAGGAAAAGGCACTGATGCCTCCTCAGCCAGGCCTGGATTTGAAACATCACCTCCACTGCCACGTGGGACCTGTTCCAAACTCCAGCAGACACTGCAGCTCTGGGAAAGCAACTAAAGCTCTCACCAGTACTACACAGTAATTAAAACAATCAGTCAATCCTGCTTCTACCTGTTGGAGCATAGATCTGTATATAAAAAATATCAAAAAATGAAAACAGAAAAATAAAATATAAAAATAAAAAAATCTTAAAAATAAAAATAGATATAAAAATAAAAATACAAAAATGATATAAAATATAATATATAGAAACATAAAATATAAAAATATGAATAGAAAATAGAAAAATAGATAAGATAAAAATATAAAATTATAAAGTTATAAAAATATAAAAATAAAACTAAAACTAAAAATCTTAAAACTAATAAAAATAACAAGATATTAAAATAAAATTTAAAGAATTAAAAATAAAAAATAAAAATATAAAAATAATATAAAAATATAAAAATAAAAATATAAAAATAAAATAAAAATATAAAAATAATATAGAAATATTAAAATAATATAAAAATAATATAAAATAATACAAAAATATAAGATTATAAAATCATAAAAAATAAAAATATAAAATTATAAAATTATAAAAATAGAAACATAAAATTATAAAAATATAAAAATAGAAATATAAAATTATAAAAATATAAAATTGTAAAAATAGGTGTATGTCTGCAAGATTTGTGAGGTGTGCAGGAGATTTTACCCTCAGCGACACTTACATGTGTGCCAAAAATTAGGGCAGGCAGGAGATTCTTTCAAAACTTACCTTAAAAACACTTGGGAGTTTAAAATGTTTGACAATATTTTGGAGGCAGCAGAGGAATTGATGTATTTTGGAGTCCTTGAGGGCACAAGAGGCTCCTCCCAGTAGGATTAGCACAAACAAGAGCGCTCTCAGATGCTCTGGGCAATCTCCTTCCCCCAGCACAAGCACAAGGCCAGGATCAATAGGACATGAACTCACCCCCTTGGCAGCAGGCTCGTTTTGGGAAGTTTTATTTCATGTACGCCCTTCTCACAGCCCGAGATCTCGATCCTGCCCAGGGGGCTGAGCAGAACCACCTGCTTCTCCTTGCATGGAGATCCTCCCTGCTTGGAATTCACCTGTTCAAGGGAATAAAACCCTCTTTAGCTGCAGGGATTTGCACCAAGGAACGGATTCGAGCAGTTTTCAAAAGCAATTTGAAGAAAGGAAGACAGCAGTGAATTTCAAGTTTCCTCAACTACGGCATTCACTTTCAAAATTCCAACTTAAAATGATCTATCTTCACAAGTCAGCACCTAAATCAAAGTCTCAAAAAAACCATTAACTAGCAGCATAGTGATCTTCATAAAAACATGAAATAGCAGCAGTTTCATGGCTGGTTTATCAGCTAAAATCCAATGTGTTGTGACACTTATTTAAAACAGGACTGTTGTGACAACAAAGTAGATGCAGTGGTTTAGAGCAGCAGTGTTATGCAAATAACAGCTGGAACACAAATAGAATATGTCTGCTGGAAAAGAAAACACATGAAAAAATCAATCATTCCTTAGGAAAAGAAGCATATTTTTATTCCCATTGTTACCAGTCTGCTTTTACGATTACTGATAGGATGTAGCTGGAAACAGCTGCCAAGTATTTCTCAATATTGGACAAGACCAACAATAACAGACTTGTCAAATTCATCTTGGCTAAAAAAAACCCCCAGTCTGGAAGTGTGAGTTGTATTCCCAGTTTGGTTTGTGCCATCACTGCAGCAGGACAGGACAGAACATCCCCAGTGTCCTCTGCAGCCACCCAGACACCAAACCTTTGGTCCACACCACACAAAGTCCTGTGCTCCAAAGAGCTCAGCGCATGTGAAACTGGGAAAAAAGTGAAAAAAATTAGAAACTGTGAGGCAGCACAAGGTAACTCCACCAGCAAACACAGAATAACAGGCTCCTACAACTGTTTGGGATGGAAGGAAACTTAACAATCACTTATTTCCACATCTCCCACTGTACCAGGTGCTCCCAGCCCCAATGTCCAACCTGGCCTTGGGCACTTCCAGGGATCCAGGGCCTGCCCACCCTCCCAGGGAACAATTCCTTCCCAAAATCCCATCCACCCCTGCCCTCTAGGAAGCCATTCCCTGCGTCCTGTCCCTCCAGGTGCAGCACCCTGCACTTGACCTGTTGAACTTCATGAGCTTTCCTGAGACAACACTGAGAGAACAAATTTCTTGGATTTATTTTATTTACTTCGCTGTGTTCAAGGTTGGATGAGGCTTGAAGCAACCTGGTGCAGTGGAAGGTGTCCCTGGCCATGGCAGGAGATGGGATGAAATGAGATTTAAGATCCCTTCCAACCCAACCCATTCTGGGATTCCAGGAATGACAGAGCAGGGGTGCAGCAGGAGCCAGGAAGGTCCAGCAGGGTGACTTACAGCTGCCCACTGCTCACAGCTGTACAATAATTAGTTGTTTTCCAAATAAGAGAATCTTTTCAAACCCCATTATTAAGCGCTGTGGAATGAAGTCACATCTGTGAGTAATGTAACCAGTGTGAGAGAGAGCAGAAAAACCATCAAGCTGACAGCTTTGCATAACTAGAGCAAAAGTAAACCTAAAGCCCTGAATTTTGGGAAGCTCTTACACAATTCCTCCATTACAGACATGCAGCAACCACAGCTCACTCAGCCTGGAGAAGTCCAGGAACTGTCCAGGTTCCCTGTGGTTTATTTACTTGGACTGCAACCCCAGTTGCTGAATAATCAAATGTTTGGTGGCATCACAAACAAGCTCCTTTCCAACCAACTTTTTCCATGTTCCTTTGTCGCAGACATCTTTCATGAAAAATCCTTTCTTAGGATTTTTCCTTGTGAGAAGCTGCAGTTTCAGGAACCAAAGTAAACAATGGTTATCTGCTGCTGTGGAATGCAACAGGTAAACCCATGATTAGTCTCCTGTGGGTGTTTGGATTTCTTGACCACTCATGGCAGAGCTGGCTCTTGCTCTCTGTCTGAGACACAGATCTTTGTTATTCATTCTTGTCTATTCTTAGCTTAGCTAGCTGCCGAAGAAACCTTTTCCTTTCTATTGCTTTTTGGTATAGTCTAATGTAACATATATCATAAAATAATAAATCAAGCCTTCTGATCATAGAGTCAACATTCTCATCTCTTCTTCATCCTGAAAACCCTTGTGACCACAGTCACATTCCTTCCCCTCCTGGAGGACACGGGAGAACTTCTTTGGAGCAGCATCTCATTGCAGAAGTCAGCAAACAAGCAGTAAAATTTACATATGTGGGAAGCCAGCACACATTCTTCATGTTTATTGGTGTGACAGCCCTGAACCAGATGCACTGAACCTCACACCATGTGCTCCAGGACATTTCCATCAGAACAAAACCAGGACGCAGGGAGCAGCAGAGAACTATCAATAACCCTCTGAGCTCTCTCCAAGTTGAACTAAGCTTTATGGATGAAGCCCTGAGTGACTGCAAGCCCTATTTGCAGCCTTATTTATCATATTCATCAGGCAGCAATATTCAGAAGGTTTATTTCTGTAAAAGAACGAGGCTGCAGGACATCAATGCACATCCATATGCATCCATTGGGTTGGGATGCTCCAGGATGAAGGTCACTGACAGACGTACAACGCACACTCCTCTGTCCAGACACTAATTTTGTTATTTAGGCTGCCAGGAGAAGAAGTTTCCTCCCAGAAAGGGTTGTCAGGCATTGGAACAGGCTGACAGGGGAAGTGGTGGAGTCACCATCCCTGAGTGCTCCAAAACAACGAGGATGTGGCACCTCAGGGGTTTAGTGGTGCTGGTGCAGGCTGGACATTTCCCCTGGATCCCTGGAATGCCCAAGGCCAGGCTGGACACTGGGGCTGGGGCACCTGGGACAGGGGAAGGTGTCCCTGCCATGGCAGGGCTGGCACTGGGGGGGATTTAAAGTCCCTTTCCAACCCAAACCATTCCATGATTTATGAAAAATTGGAAGAATTCTGATCAGCTCCTGCATCGTCTCCACCTTCATTCTGCCCTTCCACTGCAATACCTATAATTCTGTAACAAAATACCTCATATTTTTGATATTGGGAAGAAAAAAATTATGATTTTTAGACAGGAAACCTCTCCTGCCAACCTCTTGAGTTTTCCAAAAGAAATCAAACCATAGGAGCAACATTTTTAAGTTTACCTCACCAGACTGCTAAATACAGCAAACTGGAAGATTTCAATTTTATTTAAATTTGCATTAAGCAGCTTTCATACTACAGTAAATAATTCAAATATTTCCATGTTCTGTTGCTCCTAACACCCCCCAAAACTCCCCTGGACATTGGCCTGACATCCTAGAATTCAATTCATATCCATAATGATGAACAGAGAAATAGAAAAGGCAGAGAAATCTTGAGAATCAACAAGGCTTAAAAAAAAAAATTAAATCTGCAGCAAAGCATTTCCATGCTCCATGTTGTCCCAGGAAACAATTTGTGTTTTCCAGAAAAGTCCAGAGAGCAAGCCCTGATTTTCCTTTCAGGATTATGGAGAACTGAATCCTTCCCATCAGAGCCCTATCTCTGATGGATCTCCCCTCCACAGGTTTTTCCATTTCCTTCACTCTGCTTTTACAATATAAACCCACCAAACCAATATCAAAATATTAACAATAATCCCCTCTGCATCTGATTTAACAGGGGATTTCCATTAGGCTACAGCATGGAAGCCCTCACGAATTTTTTTCTTTTCCCCTCAAATATTTCTGAGAATCGAGGCAAAAATAACATATTCAGCTGGCAAATCGAATGTGGCCTCACACATCCTGCAATTGGATTTTTTCAAACCTGCATTAATCAGGGAGATGCCCCAGTTCCTCCAAGAAAGGGGTCTCTTGATCATTTTCAGATTAACCAAGTGTTAACTGAGCTACGTGTGATGGAAATGCAACCAACAGCAGGAAATTGCATTGCAATTCTTCCCCCCATTTCCCTCAGACCACAAAATGGTCCCATTCCCACCATTTCTAGCCAAGCCACTGCTGCACATTTGGAAATGCTGTTTAGTTCTTCACACTTCTGTGGAGCTGAAGAACCCACCCAGGTGCCTCAGGAGGTTTCCCACCCGACCTTTCTCCCATGCTGGGCTAGGAGGGAACCACACATGGCCTTCAAACACTCAAAATCACTGTCAGAGGACCCCAGATTGCACCAGTCATAGGAATTCTAACCCACAAAATCTGAACTTCTGCATGAATTAATGCAATAGAATCACTACCTGCAGGTGATTGCCTTGGAGGTGTTGATACCCACCCCAGAAGAGGTGTGACCAAGCACCACCCTGTTCATTTACTTCCCATTCTCCACAAATTTATCCTAAAACCTCCATCACTTCCCATTCTCCACAAATTTATCCTAAAACCTCCATCACTTCCCATTCTCCACAAATTTATCCTAAAACCTCCATCACTTCCCATTCTCCACAAATTTATCCTAAAAATTCCATTGAAGTCCTGACATTTGCATCAACAAATGAGCTACAATTCACAAACACCTGCCCTAGAATATCAGGGACTCACCAATAAACAAACACCCAGACATTTGCTGAGTTTGAGGAGGATGATCAATAAATGCCAGGGAAGCTGCTCCTTCCTCCTAATTACAAGAAAAAAACACCAGGCCTGAACTCTTAGAGAGTCCTTCTTTTGAGTATCTCAAACCTGCTTGCTATTGACTCAAGTTTTGAATTAAAATTCAATCAAAGCTTCAAATATTGGATTTAAATTTAAGGGGAATACATCAGAGTTTTGGCAATTTGCTTCTTCATTTCAGTCACCTTTCCCTGATGCAGTAAGTTTGCATCCTTCTCCTAACAAAATCCTTATCAAATCCCATCAGGCAAAGCAAAAATCCATCATAAAGCAATGTTTGCAAAATGGTTTAGTATCAAAAAGCCTCTGCCACCGGTGAGGCTGCCCATGCCAGCCGGCCACCCATCCAAGGATTTCACTGAATTACACTTCTCTCCACATCTCCTTAATAGTTTAAAACTTCCTGTATTTGTTTTACTGGGTTCTGCCTGTTTATTTGAAAGGAAACAATCCATTGTATGTAAAGAATATGGGAAAAGATATTAATAGTAAAAGTAATGTATTTCTGCACATATAGTGCAGGGTGGAGGGTGATTTTCCAACCTCCTGGGCCTTGTTTTAGAGGAAAAAGCCATTTTTTAGTGTTTCAAGGCAAAGAAAGATTTAAGGGCTGTGAATAGAAGACAGGATCCATGCAATCAGAACAATCTAAAAATCTACTCCTGTTAATATCTTGATTAATCATCTATATTTTCACCTTACAAAAGCTACTGTTCCAAGAGAACAAAGAGTTTATGTACTACAAATAATTTTACAGCAGGGAAGCAAGAAGGAAAGAGTTTGTTGGGATTTTCACAATAAAAGTGAAATACATTGAAAGTTGAAGTGAAATATAGTGAAAGTTTAATATACTGGAATATTAGTATCTCTTTGCTATACTAGAATAAAAGTTAGAGAAAATGAGAAACATTTAATTCTCAGTCTTTTTGCTTATTATGAAATGTCTGAATTCTTTCAAGCTAAAATACAAATTTTTCTAAAAGCTGCCTCCTCCTCTTGAAAAAAAAAAAAGAGCCCTAAGATTTCCAACTAAATAGAATGGTGTGAACTCCAAAGAAATATGAAGCTGTGGGTGCCCCACGATCCCTGGCAGTGGTCAAAGCCAGGTTGGACATCAGGGCTGGAGCAGCCTGGGACAGGGGAAGGTGTCCCTGCCATGGCAGGGGTGGAATTGGATGAGTTTTAAGGTCTTTTTCCAACCCCAACCATTCTGGAATTCTGTGATAAGGATGTTCTGATCCAAATACACCCTTGAGGGTTTGACACCTTAATCTAGACAGTTGAAAATGTGAGAAAATTGTCCTGAAAGCCGGGAAGCTCCTTGTCCAAAACGCAAGGGATGGCTGCTGCCCTCTGCAACCCACAGGGAGCTCTGACCAACACCCCTCATTATTTAATGGAAAAACAGATTCTGAACCAGGTAATGCCCAATTCCAGTATCACTCCACTCACACTTCACTCACAGCATCCTCCAAAAATATGGAAAACTGTCAGTCCAAAGAAAGCCAAGTGCCTCACAGGTTTTAAATTAAGGCAGAAGCTAATTTTTTGAGGAAAAGAAGATGTTGCCTAAACCCAAGAATAAATTCTTGAAACAAAACAATCCTCTCGGTACCTAATCTGATGTAATTCTGTCAATACAACCTGCTAAAAAAACCCAACAACTTTTAAAATTACCTTTAATGTTCTAAAATACAAGTCATTTATATCCTGCAGCACATTCCCGTGGACTGAACAACCCTGACCTGGACACAAGGCACCTCTTCCCCCTCCGCAATCCCAGTCTCTGCTGGGTGTACTTCTCCTTCCTGCAGCATCCAAAACAAACTTTCAGCTTTCCAGCAAAAAGCACTGGAGATCCAGGTCCATGGAATTCTCTCCTGGCTACAGGAACAATAAACACCTCCCCAGCTGAGCCTCTCAAACAAGAGCTGCACTGAAACCCTGCAGTGCTCTCCTGGTGTCTCACTGCTTCTCTGAGTAAATCTAACCCTGGTTAAGCCAAACCTGTAACTTCAGAGGGTATGAAAACAAAACCTCCTCATTTCCTGGCGCGGGGAGGTTTGGAAAGGAAATGTCAGACAGACTGGAAGCAAATCCAGGGTTAGTTTGGGGTGATGCAATTTCTTTACCTTCCGAAGAACTAATCCCATAAAAATGTGAAGGTACAGAATCAAACTGCATATTCTGAACATATACAAATATACACTGGCATAAACACTCAAAATCAGTGCTCCTCTTTTCTTATCCAAAGGCCCACTTCACACAAGCCCCCAAAAACCAGGGGGATACGTGCTCACATGGAGCAACATTTGCTTTCCACGGCATTTCAAAAGTCTTCGAGGAGAGCAAACACGTAATTCTTTATTAAACAATCAAAGACAACAAAAGCAAGTTCCTGTTGTCCCATCGCATTATCCTACTAATCCTCTTTGGATGGCACCCAGAAGCCCCCGAAATGCCAAGCTGGGAAGTGCCTTTCCAAGCAGTGGTCGCCTCTGGCTCTTTGGCTGCGCCTTCAGTCGCTGCTTTGGCAGACGGGAGCAACGAGCAATTCCCAGCACTCAGGGCTGGCCCTGACTGCTTGGTTTTACTGGAAGGGCACTGCAATTGCAATAAACCCATTGCAACTCCCCTGGAAGGGGCAGGTGGGTTACAGCTCCTGCGCTCCACACTCAACAAGTGCAGTTTTCAACTCCATCTGCTGCTCACGCCAAGCTTGGACTGGAGCTGGTACTTGAACAGCAGACCCCAGCAGGCTGCTCAAACAGGAATTCTGCTGTATTGTTTCCTCCAGAACCTCTCCAAAAACAAGTAAACACATCCTGCATCTTTCCCCAGCTATTACTTATACAGGAAATTTAAATGGGCTGCAGGCACAGCAGCCACGTGGCACTCAAAGCATAGATACCATAATAAAGCACATATACATCAATCAGGATACTGATATCGTGTGATATCAATGGCACAAGGCAAAGAATAACATTTGATGATCTCTGAGGTGTTTTCCTACCCAAACAATTCTCTGCTTCTACTTAGACACAGCACAGAAGTAGAATGACATTAAGTGCGGTGTTAATTTGGTTTAAAAATTCCCGATCATGGTGGGAACACGGAGTTATTCAGGGCATCTCATCAAACTGGGGGCTGCCAAGAGATTTTATAATTAATTAAACTGTGTAAGAAATGGAGCCCCAAGGGGAGGGAAAGTGGACATGATAGTGCCAGATATTCCTGGAATCATCAGATTATGGCAACAAGTGCGTGCACCGAGTTAGTACCTGCAAATCCCACCAGGAACCAGCCCAAAAGCCACGAATCCTGGTGTCACTTCCAAGGGGAGGGGAAGCACATTGTCCCTCTTGTCCTTCCAAGGATGTACAAAAGGGATTGAGTCCTCCAGCTCCTCATTTTTGAAGCTGGAAATCTTATGGCAGAAGATTCACTTAGAAGCATTACAAAGCAATGTTATATTTTGTTGAGTTGTTCAATATTTTAACATCGTCGGAGAGAATAAAACACTGATTTTTTATAATTGTAATATATATATTTAAAAATAATTAAGGAATTTGTTTCCAAACGATAAATAAATAAATGTACTAAAGAATCAAAAATCAAGAATCTTGCCTCTTAACAATTAGAGGGTCCCCCCAAAAAACCTATTTTGTTGTTACTGGGTTGAGTTTCAACAAGTCCCTTTCAACTCAGGATACTCCATGAATCCATGAAATCTCATGCAAAGGAAAAGTCATGGTGCAGTAATCTTAATTTTCCAGATGTGTCTAAGGTATTGGCTACATATCTAGTTATCTATATACAAGTACAATTCCCTCTGTGCTGTGCCCAGCTCTGGCCCCTTAGGACAAGAAGGGCATGGAGGTGCTGGAGCACGGCCAGGGCAGGGAACGGAGCTGGGCAGGGGCTGCAGAATCCCTGAGGGAGCCGGGCAGGGGCTGCAGAATCCCTGAGGGAGCCGGGCAGGGGCTGCAGAATCCCTGAGGGAGCTGGGCAGGGGCTGGAGAATCCCTGAGGAGCTGGGCAGGGGCTGCAGAATCCCTGAGGGAGCCGGGCAGGGGCTGCAGAATCCCTGAGGGAGCTGGGCAGGGGCTGCAGAATCCCTGAGGGAGCCGGGCAGGGGCTGCAGAATCCCTGAGGGAGCCGGGCAGGGGCTGCAGAATCCCTGAGGGAGCTGGGCAGGGGCTGCAGAATCCCTGAGGGAGCCGGGCAGGGGCTGCAGAATCCCTGAGGGAGCCGGGCAGGGGCTGCAGAATCCCTGAGGGAGCTGGGCAGGGGCTGCAGAATCCCTGAGGGAGCTGGGAAGGGGCTGCAGAATCCCTGAGGAGCTGGGCAGGGGCTGCAGAATCCCTGAGGGAGCCGGGCAGGGGCTGCAGAATCCCTGAGGGAGCCGGGCAGGGGCTGCAGAATCCCTGAGGGAGCCGGGCAGGGGCTGCAGAATCCCTGAGGGAGCTGGGCAGGGGCTGCAGAATCCCTGAGGAGCCGGGCAGGGGCTGCAGAATCCCTGAGGGAGCTGGGCAGGGGCTGCAGAATCCCTGAGGGAGCTGGGCAGGGGCTGCAGAATCCCTGAGGAGCCGGGCAGGGGCTGCAGAATCCCTGAGGGAGCTGGGCAGGGGCTCAGCCTGGAGCAAAGGAGGCTCAGGGGCCCTTGTGGCTCTGCACAGCTCCTGCCAGGAGGGCACAGCCGGGGGGGTCGGGCTCTGCTCCAGGGCACAGGGACAGGAGCAGAGGGAACGGCCTCAGGCTGGGCCAGGGCAGCTCAGGGTGGGCACAGCAGGAATTTCCCCATGCAAAGGGGGCTCAGGAACTGCCCAGGGAGGGTTGCAGTGCCCATCCCTGCAGGTGGCACCTGGGGGTGGCACTCAGAGCTGGGGACAGGGTGGGGATGGGGCACAGCTGGGACTCCCTGGGCTGGAAGGGCTTTTCCAGCCTCAGGGATTCTGGGATTTGAGGATCTCCTCCTTGAAAACCATTGAGGGGCTTGCTGTAAGAGTGAGTTCACACTTTTCTGTAAGAGGCACACGGAAATACAAAATTCACTGCCCAAATCAGCACCTGACACAGTGAGCCTGGAGTGCTCGGCTCTTACAGGCTCAGCCTGATGTAAATACATGGCAACTACTCCAATACAAGGAAAACAGATGAAATTTTAATCAAATGAGCCTTGTGTCAGGTTCAGGGGAACTGAAAATGGGCTAAAAAATGAAAAAAAAAAAAAAAGAGCAGAAGAATGACTTTAATATTGGGTAACATTTTAAGTTTTTATCACGTAAATCCACAAAATTCCTGATCTGCTCCTGCTTGTCTTCTCTGCAGAGCTGGAGTCAGGACCAGCTAAATAAAAGATAATGCAACTAGGCATAACACAATAAAAGATATTACCTTCCCAATGCATTATTGCTGCCAATTATAAGAATCACTTCAACTTAATTTCAAAGGCACAATCACCCTCAACTGTAACAGTCTCTTTTTTAAATTTCAAACAGTATTACATTAAGGCAATAACTCACCTTCCAGCTATAATATCAGTCTCCCTTATTGCAAAAATACATTTCATAAATACTTCTCATCGACAAGTCAAGCTAATTCAGGTTAATTTTATTGTATTTTGGTGCTATCTCACATTTGTGTGCAATTACCTTTATCATTTTATTGCCATGCCAGAAAGTAATCAGAACAATTATTTGAAAAAGGAGGGGTATAAATTCTAAATCACACTTGCTGGCATTTTTGATAAAATAGCAGCTTTATCTCAGGAAGTGGCAGGGACATGGGATAAATCATGCATCAGTCAAGTGTAGCTGACCCCCAAGTGCATTGCACAATATCAGGAGTGCTTCAAAAGAAACTTTCCTATATAATCCATCATTCTTTATAATACCAAAATAGGTCTACCTGAAGAGTAGGAGCTGGAGAATAGTAACAAAATAAATCTAAGCAATATGAACAAAACCATTAATAGTGCTCCTTAAGCTGAAGGAGAGTCAGGAATCCGAGCTGTGTGTGAGGAAAGAATTTTGCTGACATTTTTGAAGTGAACAGAGCAGCAAAATGTGTATTAGGGATTCACTAAAAACACAAAATACAGGGAAATAAATACAGACAGAAGAGGCATTGCAAAGATCTGTATAAAAATACAAGAGTATAGTCCTGGCACACACACATCTGGATTTTCCTACAGTTGTCCATCCCTGCTCGAGTCAGGACAAGGGTTTCACTATTAACAGAGCAAAGCATCAGGGTTAGTACAAGAATCCATTTACTAACTTCAAATTTAACTGCCAGGAATTCAGCGAGGAGCAGAATGACATTTAGAGTTTTCTAATGAAATACAAAAACTGCCACATTGTCAGAAGAACCACAAGCCCCCACCCAAATTCCTAAACATGGATATATCCTGAGGTTTGGTCACCCAGAGCCCAGCCACCTTCCAGCCCAACCCAAACCCAAAACTCATCTCTGGTCACTGCAACAGAGTCAGGGATGGAGTGGGAGGCACAGGCAGTGATTATGGAAAATTCCCACATCTGCCTGCTTCCCCAAAGCACTTTTCAGCAGCCTCCTTAAAAACTGTTCAGCACATTGCACGGGTGATAATTGATTCCTGCAAATCCATGGCCAGGCACACGCTGGGTGTCACCCCAATGTGGGGCTGTGCAAACTGATCACACACTGAAAACAGCCCGAAAATCACCAATTACATCAGGACATCAATATTTAATATGCATCCAGAGCACAGGGAAGTGTCTGCACAGTCCCCACAGCGGAGCTGGAGTGTTTTACCTCAAACCTTCTGTCTTCCCACATATCAAAAGGGGAAAACTCCCCGAACAGCTCAAGCTGCACCTTTCAACTCCACATGAGAGAGGGGGAAATGAAAAGGTTAGATAATAAATTATTAGTTTCGTGTCACTTGCCAGCTATATCACACCTAGCCTGCAATGAGAGGGAGCCAGGGATTCTCCCTCCCTCTGCTAAAAGGTGTTTGCAACTGGAAGATGCATAAATGTGACTAAAGAGATGATGGTTCAAAAGAAAAAAGTGAAGCAATAATTTATTTACCTGGATTTCTTCCTTAACCATTCTGTTTTAAAAAACAAAACCAATTTGCTCTTGTAGAAAAGAGGTAAACAACACAAACCAGCAAAATGCTCCTTCCTAAGCCACATGACATTATGTAAAGCAGATTAAAACCACAAGAGATGCCACTATTCAGACACTTAGAGCAGTGACAGAAGTTGCCAACAGGAATAGTTAGAAATGCAGGTGTGATTGTACCAGAAGTGTTTTCCTAGAGGAAAACCACTAATGTTACAAAAATAGGTATTCCACACAACAAAAAAAGAGTATTTGTGTCTTCAAAGTTCATTTCAACTATTTCAGGGAGACAGCTATAGACTAACAATGTGTTGATGCCCTTCTCTCAGCAGAGTAAATTGCCTGAATATTTGGATAAACATCCATGTTTCTTATTTTGCTACAATGTCACTGACCTACACTTACATCACTGAAGCATCAAGCCTCAAAATTAAGCCTGTTTTCCAGGGAGGTGTTTATTATTAGGGAATGGAAACAGCAACAAAACGGAGAGAGCAGCTCTGTCCTGTTATTTATGCTCTGTGGCAGATGGATACGTGCTGGGGAAAGGTCCACTGATGCCTGTTACCAACCATGACAGAGCTACAGAGATTTACAATGCAGCATCAATCTTGTCAACTGGATTCCTAATCCTGACTGCTGGGCGCTGGGGAAAAAACAAACTATGTTACGTGAACTCTTTTGTAATGCTGGACTTCCAGGGGCCACCTCCCTGCAAAGGCACTGCACTGGAAACTTACTTTGGGAACCATCCTTGATGCCATCCTGGAGGAAAAGGCTCCACCTGCAAGGAAAAAAAAATAAAAATAAATTCCCAGTTAGATTGTTAAATCTGAATTCCACAGGGAGAACTCAATATCCAGAATATCCACCTCTGCATCAGTTTTTAAACGAGCTCCAAGTTTCAGTACACAGAATTTCCAAAGGGACTTTGGTTTTTTTCACAAACAACATGGAATTTTAATGTTAAGTCACCCACTCGTCATGAGCCAAACAAAAAAAAAATCAACAGATGGCACATTGAAGAGTTCTTGCACAACAAGCACTGCACAACTCTGATATCTGGAATAAGAATGCCTCCAAAGATAAAAGTATTAATTGAATAATTTTTTACAGGCTGTCATGTACTTCTAAGTGACTGAGAAAAATGAAGAGCCTGTTGTGATTTAGGAAATGCCACATTTTAAGGCATGAAAGTGATTTTAAAACAAGTGATTGTGATATAGTCTGGGTTTAAAAGCACAGATTTCATGCCACTGAGTACCTAAAACATTTTAACTTCAATTATTATAATTCTAGCCTTTAACATTATTTATATAATTAAAAACCACAACTGGTTCCCTTTTGCTCTCCCCTTGGAAATAAAGTATATTTCCTATTCCTTTGGCATTTAGCTCCCCCCGCTATGTTCTTCTTTAGTGCCACTCTGCTAATATCACTCTGTCTTGGAAAGATGTGGTACAAACACTGTATTTTTTAAAACCAAGGAGATTATGTGCCAAAGCTCAGCTTCACAATCCTGACTCACAGCCAGCCTCGATGGGAACTGCTCCATTGAAGTCAGGGAATCACCACTCCATGGGCAGGGATAACTGTATCCACTTCAGGAATGATAAATCTCTTAAAAATGAAATTATATGAACATCCCAGGCTTTCCAAAACCTCTCCTTGAAGTCCAAGGCACTGACAGAACACATGGCCACTTCCCAGCCACTTAAAACCAAACAGCAACATTTAATCCTAATATTGCATCTTACTTAAGTGTTTAAATTTAAGATGAATAATTAGTATTTTAACTATATAACAAGGCAGGCATTGCAAAGAGAACTCACTGCATTTTCAAATGCAGGTCAGGCAGATGAGCAATCTAATAGAACTACTTAAAATATCTGTGATAGAGCTAAAAATAAAATAGCAATTTACTTCTATCATCAGTTCAGAGCTGGGTATTTCAAAGCACCCAGCAACACTCAGGTTTTTTAGATCTTCCCGAAGGGTAAAGTTGAAATCTTTGCCTCAAAAGATTTATCCAGAAGCTCATTTCAAACCCTGGTTGAGCTCCATCTGCTCACCCAACAAGGCTTTCCTTGGGTGACCAGAGCTTGGGTAAAACCAGTCATCACCAAACCATGGAGGTTGGAAGATTTCTGAAAGCCAGAATGGGGGAAACCATACAGAAAAAAAACCCTTGAAAAGTCCAAACCATCCCTCCAAAATGGACCTCAGCCTTGCAAAGACTGTCTTGCTGGAGGAGGTCAGTACTTCACGTGGAGCTGAAGGGTTCTCCTGAGGGAGAGGGTGGCTTTGAAGGCAAGAAGCCAAAACCTCTTTGGAGCAACACAAATTGATCTGATTCAGTGAGGCCATTAAAGCCAAAACCTCTTTGGAGCAACACACATTGATCAATTCAGTGATACCACCAAAACCTCTTTGGAGAACACATATAGATCAATTCAGTGATACCAATAAAAGCCAAAACCTCTTTGGAGCAACACAAATTGATCAGATTCAGTGAGACCATTAAAGCCAAAACCTCTTTGGAGCAACACACATTGATCAATTCAGTGATACCACCAAAACCTCTTTGGAGAACACACATTGATCAATTCAGTGACACCACCAAAACCTCTTTGGAGCAACACACATTGATCAATTCAGTGACACCACTTCCATGGAGTGGAAACTGAGACACCAGAACCAAACCTCGAAAAACTGAAACCTTCATGCCAGCAATGGCTTCACCAAAAATGGAACATTCCCTCCTGCATTTGCAGAGTGGATAAACTGCAGGGATTGACCAGCAGCATGGGAAAAATAAATAGGTGACCAATCCTCACTAGCTCAGAGCTGCCAACAAGGACCAGTGATATCCATCTCCATCCCTCCTGCCTCAGCTTCCCCTGGCCATTCCAGCAAGATGTTCCCAAGCTGCCCACAAGCTCTGCTGCCACCCAGGAGCTGTGCTGAGGGAGCAGGATGCTCCCAGGACACCTGGAGATACACAAACACCTGCAGGGGCTCAATGGTCCAGGAAGCAAACACATCACAGTGAGCATCCCAAACCTCTGGATACGTCAGCAGGCCAAAAAGGTGAAGAAAAGTCAGAGGTGACATCAAAAACAGCTCCCTGAAGGGCAGGAAATTCTTCAGCCGTGTTTTGCTGATGATCTAGAACAGAAGTCCTTGAGCTTTGAGATACTTCCCTGCTTTTTTTTCCCCCAGGACTGCAGCCTGACGAGTACATGTGATGGCAGTAAGAACTTGGATTAATAAAAAAGTATTTTTTCTCAGTTCATCAACTTTTAAACACTAAAGGAAGATTCTCCTTGAAGGATAAGTCCTCGGGACCCTCAACAGAACACTCTGGTTCAGCAGTAAAATTAAAAACCAGCCATTACACCAAGTGACTATACGAACAAAATTCCATATGAAAACATTTAAAGTACATTAGATTTTTGGTCAAGATGAAAGCCTGAGAAAGAAAAAAAAAAATCCAGCAATCTATTCTAATTGGGTTCCCATGGTAACTGTACAATTGGGTTTTTCAGTATAACATCCCAAAGGCCCAATGCACACTTGTAAAATATACTTCAAACAGCCGGAATTGTTTTTACATTACAGCACTCCCAGGAAGATCAATTACTATACATCCCCACCCTAACTATTAGTGGCAGGAGATGTTAACACTATTGGCCATATTAACATAAGTCATGTAAAAAACCCCACATATCACCATCATTATATAAAACTAATTACACACTTCAGATTCATCAAACACGTTCCGAGTAATAAACCAATACCAGTCTTGTCACCAGATCATGTTTACTGAATGCAAGAAATCAACCCCAAATATATGCCAAAGCATTTTTGCTTCTCATATTGATCCCAAGGATAAACAGAATCAATCATTAATAATTACATTATAAGATGACCCAGAGGGTTAATCATATTCTTAGAAAGTCTCGCTGAGGAATCAAATATAATGGCACAAAAAGGCAACTGAAATGCATTTAAATCCAGGGCCAGCTGCATTAACAATAATATAAAATAAAGTACATTAAACTGGTGCAATCAGTGAAAATAGTATTATTGGTATGTTAAAAGAAAAAATAAAACAAAACAAGCATTTTTTACTTCCCTGTGAGGGTGGGCAGGCCCTGGCACAGGGTGCCCAGCCTGGATCCCTGGCAGTGCCCAAGGCCAGGCTGGACACTGGGGCTAGGACACCTGGGACACTGGAACTATCTGTTCCTGGGTGTGGGAACTGATGTTCTTTAAGGTCCCTTCCAACCCAAACCATTCAGGGATTTCATAATTTATTTTAAAAGTTTGTTCCAGCGGAAGCACTTTGCCTTGTTGGACCCCAATTTTACCTTCCTAAAGCACAACCCTGGCCACAGAGCCAGATTTTACTTCCGTCCCACTGCCTAAACCTCCAAGTTAAAAGGGAATTATGATCCAGGCCCACTCAGCTGGATTCAAATCCAATTAATTCCTCTATATTTCAGGAAAAAAACCAAAAAAAACCAAAACAAAAACCCCCAAACCAACTGTGGCCAGCTTGAGTAAACCCCATCAACCATAAATCTTCATATTTTATGGAGTCAGCCAAGAACCAGAGGTATTTCTGGTGTCAACAGGAGACTGTGCAAGGGATTTCCCTTTTCCCACACCCTTCCCACTGCACCTCTGCCCACCCTTCAATCCAGCAGGGCCCAGTGCAGGGAATGTGAATTGTGGGAGTTGTTTCTGCAGGACATGGGTGACAGCAGAGCTGTCCTGTCCCCACCACCAGCCCAGGCTGCCAAAGCAGGCACCACCAGCCCAGGCTGCCCATGTACTGCCACATGCTGAACACTCATCTGCTGGTTTTATGATGTGAAACAGAAAAATTAATCTTTTAACAGGGCCTTAAGTATACTTTAGGTGTTTATTAAAAAGTGTAACTAATTAACAGACCTTCTGCACACTTGAATGTACAAACAAGCTGAGATAAGAGCATTGTTTGCCTTGTGCTGACTGATCTAAAGCACTCAGATAATTTCAGTATTCCTGATGATGATTATGCAGCAGCAGCACTGACAAGACAGCACTAATTCTTGCTATCTGCTAATGCAGGGTTACCTGGAGGGACCTAAATCTGCACGTGGAGCACAGAGATGGCAGCATTCACACAACAAAACACTCCTGACTCCACTGGGCTCTGCTAATATATATATATATATATCTTAAAATACTGATTGCCTTGGTCTGCACAAAAAGGTGGCATTTGTATAAAAGTTAAAAGCTAAAATGCATCCATCAGGTCAAAACTCAAATTATTATTTGCTCCCTGCTGCCAAGCTGCTCAAGATTCCAGGCCATTGATCAGTGCTGCTATTTTAATATTTAACTCCTATTTCACTCAAAAAGCAGAGAAGTCAGAACCTTTGTTTTAATGAACTCCCCTCTTCTTCTCCGCAATTAAAGGTGATTTGCTCAGGTTAACCTTCAGACTCTCTGCTGCATGAGGGAGAATTTCAGCTGTCCAAGTTTCACAAGTGACTTGAAAAGATATCTGAAACTATCTGTATCATTTCATTTGGCCCAGAATGACCTGATACTCCTGACAGCCACCAGGACATGGTAATTTAGGTGTGCAGATATAAAATAGTAAATAAGGAAACAATTTGAAAAAGGATTAGCAAGAAGCATCAAAATAGTAACATTCCAAATAACTTTTGCAATTACTCAACTTCATTAAAATTACTCAACTTCATTAAAACCCACACAAGCTTTATTGGCATTCAATACATTTTAAGCAGTTGCCTGGACCATAAGCAGCTCAGTTTTAAAACTGCATTTTGCATTTATGAAGAATACTTCAGCACAGGTTTGGTTTTATAGTTTGGTTGCTCCTCCAGCTGTGTGTTAAACTCCATGCTGGCCCAAGCACACCTGTGCTGGATGATATGTCAGAAATGCTAAATTCAACAGGGGTTTTTTCTTCCATTAGGAAGATTTTACCCATTATACCTTCAGATAAATCAGCACAATTACCGGTCAGTAACATTCCCAGTTAGCAGCAGAGGGAGGGAATTCAGGTCTGGAATTCTGCTGTAATGACACCGAGCCTTTCACTTTTTAATTACAGCATTAATGAAGTTAAAGCTCCCAAACCTACCCCAAACACGTTGTGCAACCTGTCACTACCTAAAAGATTCCAAACCTCCCAAAATTAAAACTTCACCCTCCATATTCCCATCAGTTACATTCTCCTCACCAGTCCAGTTATCTTATGAACACTGGGTGAACGAGAGAATTGCACAATCCGTCAATAAAATAAACGTATTTTCAACTCCTGTCCAGATGACTCAAGTTGTCAGTAAAAACTGCCACCAGCGCTGCGCTTGCAGAAAAATGTCCATAAATGCATTATTGCGACTGGCAGATCGATGTCCATAATAAAAACAAATAGAGTTAACAAGTGCTGGCTCCTCGAGTTATGGGATGTGGATCCAGCCTCCCTGACAACTGCTGGGAATGGGCAGTGCCAGCTCCACAGGCAGGGAGCACCGTGCTGCAGGAAATGTCAGAGGGACCTGCAGTGCCTGCAGGATGGATTTAGGAGCTCCAGGTGCTCAGAATGTGACATGGGAACAGAGCTCCTGCTCAAATTGCTGAACCCCTGCTCCATCATCATACTGGGAAGGAATTGTTCCCTGGCACAGGTGCCCAGAGCAGCTGGGGATGCCCCTGCATCCCTGGCAGTGCCCAAGGCCAGGCTGGACCCTGGGGCTGGGAGCACCTGGGACAGTGGGAGGTGTCCCTGCTATGGCAGGGGTGGAATGGATGGGATTTGAGGTCCCTTCCCACCCAAACCAGGCTGGAATTCTGAGATGGGATTTAAGGTCCCTGGGTGGCACTGGATGGGCTTTAAGGTCACTTCCCACCCAAACCATTCTCTGATATTGCTCTGTGAACTATGAAATAACAACTGACCAGCAGAAAGGCTTTTCCTTTCAGAATTAAGTGTAATTTAGGTCAGCTGTGTCCCAGGCAGAAGAGCTGACTGGGCTGGAGGCTGCTGTCTAATTTTGGCACCCCAACACAGCTGGACCCCCAATTTGTTCCCATGAAGCTCTTCCAGCACCAACACCTGAACAACCACCCTGCAGCCCCACAGGTGAGGCTGCCACCTGGTAAGGAAATTACACACTGCCAGAGCAGCCAGCACCCTGAGGGTTAATTCACAAGCATCAGCTGCTCTCAGTCCTCCAAAATCCTTACTGTATAAGAAAAAAAGCCCACTACAAAACCAGCCATCCATGTCTTTGACATGTCCTCCTTTGGATTTTTGGCACTACTGCTCCTTCTGGGTGTTTCCCCTGTCACCAGTGATTTTAACCAGAGCTGCTCAGGTGCAGCTTTTCCACCTCACCCACACTTCCCATAACAAACATCCTGCTTTTCCTGCACAAGTCCTTAACTCAGCCATTCAGGGCAACCCCAGGAGCCCTCCCAAGGGGCAGCAGCTTCTCCTCCAGGCCCCGATCCCCTCAGTGATGCCATGAGCTGATCCTCTGCATAGGTGAAGCATTAAACAGTGGTGACAAGGTAATTACAGAGTTATCAAGAGGTAAAGCAGCCACAGTAACACAAGTTAGTCTCTAACTACAACAGTTTCCTATAGAGCTTCTGCTCTCTTGATGCAATAATTGGTGTAATGAACTTGTCACGGGCCAGAATGCAGATAGGAATTGCTAAAGCCACCTCACAAGCTCACACTGCCACATCTTTTTCCTGCTGAAACCTGAAGATTTTGGTGGAACTGTCCATATTCAGAACATTTCTGTTTGAAAACCAAGCAAACAAAACTTTTACTACAAAAAGATCAATCATGTCACAGACTGACAACATTCACAAGGAAATTATGTTTTTAGACATTGAAGGGGTGTGTTTTGCTCCAGAAAGAATAAGCCCACATCCCCAACTTTAGTTGCCAGTGCATAAGGGAGACAGGCAGTGCTTGGAGGCCAAAACCTTCAGCAGGTTTACAAGGGACCTCTGTCATCCCAACAGACTCCTCCAGATGATGAGCCTTGTGCAGGGTGAGCACAAGCCTGGACACAAAAGGCAGCAGAGAAATGACTGTCACAGCACCTGTGTAATACCCCACTCCATAAAACGGAGATTTTTCAAAGTGCAACACTGCAGAGACTGCACCTCACCATTCAATAAGAGCTCCACTCCACAAAAATAAGATACACATCACCACAAATACGGTTTATTTGGGAGGGGCAAATAAATCAGATAGTTCTTTACATTTACCGTGCTTTAAAAGCTGCATACAGTTACATTATTGCAATTACTTTAAAACACCTGCAGAGGTTGGCTTTTATATCAGTGCTGAAAGGATATTTTTAGATTAACATTAATTCCTTATTATTAGAGTGGGTCTAATTCTTCTTATTATTATTTCTTATATTAGAGAGGGTCAGGCTGGGAGGGACCACAGCAGCTCACACGGTCCCATCAGCGCATCCCCGAGCACATGGCACAGCACGGCGCTCAGACACTTCTGGAACATTCCCAGCGAGGGAAACTCTAAAAGCACCCTGGGCAGGCTTTTGGGCCAGTATTTAGGTGCAGTTTACCCTCTCGGAGCCCATCCAGCAGCACTGCCGCCCGCCCACCCCATCCCCACCGCGCCTGGGGCACAGGACGCGCCCGGGGATGCTCCGGGGAGGGAACCGGCCCTTCCCGGAGCGATTATTTTGGAGATTCACGGAAACCCGCCATGACCCCGAGCTGCTGCCATCCATCCCCCCTTCCCCAGCAGTGTTCCAAGGACAACCAGCAGGTTTTTCGGAGGCCGGGCTCCCCCGCAGCCCCAGCCCCGGCGGGTTTGCGCTGCGCCCGCTCTGCGGGCTCCGGGGGCCGAGCATCCCCCGTTCACCCCGCCCGCCTGCCTGCCCACCCTGCGGGCCGGCCCCTGCCTCTCCCTGTCAGTCCTGGAGCTCTGGGGCTGTCCCCGGAGCTCTGGGGCTGTCCCTGGTGTCCCCGGCAGCCGCAGAGCTCCCCGCGCACCTGCCCGCACCCGGAGATGGCCGCGGCCGCTCCGCACAGGCCGCGCTGCCGGGGCGGGGCCGGGGCCGCCCGGAAGCCGCAGCCGGGCGGGGGAAGGGGAAGAGGCAGAGCCGGGGAGTTCCAGGTGGCTCCGGGAGGGAGCCGGGAGGAGCCTGCGCCCTGCTCCCTGCTCCCCGTGGTTGGGGCCGTGGCCGGGCGGGAGCGCCGCGGCCGGTGCGGCCCGGCTGGGGCTGCGGGCCGGGCCGCACGCGTGGGAAGAACGCGGAGTTCTGTAAAAAATCCACCCAAAACAGCGATCTGTGCGCACTGACACGGCTGGGGGGGACCTCATCTGGAGAAGAAAAGGCTCCAGGGAGAGCTCAGAGCCCCTTGCAGGGCTTAAAGGGCTCCACGGGATGCTCCGGGGAGAGCATCCCGGAGAGCTGGGCTTGGGCTAAGGAATGGAGGCACAGGACACAGGGAATGGCTTTACACTGAAAGTGGGTGTATTTAGATGGGAAGTTGGGGAAGAAATTATTCCATGTGAAGATGCTGAGGCCCTGCCCCTGGATCCCTGGCAGTGCCCAAGGCCAGGTTGGACATTGGGGCTGGGAGCACCTGGGACAGGGGAAGGTGTCCCTGCCATGGCAGCGGTGGGAATGGGTGGGATTTAAGATCTTTTCCAACCCAAATCAGACTGAAATTCTGGGATTTGCAAAGTTACGGGTGAGGTGGGGACAGAGAGTTAACAGCCAAGTGTAGGAGAAGCATTTGATAAATACAATTCCTGAAAGGAGACAGGGAGGAGATAAAAAGTGGAATGCCAGAAGAAAGTGAACTTGCAGCGAGGTTTATGTGAAGTAATAAAAGTACAGGATGCAAAATGCCAGGAGAGTTTGCAGCACGAAACCACTAATTTTCTTTCAAGCTGGAGAATCAGAGTCTCAATCTGAGTTACGTCAGCAAGAATTTTATGATTTTCTCTATATGATTCAGAAACTGTCACAAAATGAAGGAATCCACTTGGGAAGGATCAGAACAATTTTTTCATAGGGAAAATTTGTAAATGAAAACAGAACTAGCAACATTGAAGTAGTGCCTGTGTGTTAAATCTGATTCAAAAAGAAATAGAAAATAAATGTAAAATATGGTCCAAAGTGCAGAAGTTTCCCCAATACAATTGAAAATAGTTGTACTGGAGCAACTGGCATTTACTGATGAGAAAATGAAGCTTTTCCCTATTTCTAATGAAGCTTGGATTAATGGTCAATTAAAAGGTGCTGCTACTGCATGTCCATACAAAGGCAGTGGCTTATGGGAGGTTGATCCTCTCTCTAAATAAAAAAATCAATCTCTGTACTGGATGGGATACCCTAGAAACAGTTATTCTAAACTGGCTGGAATATTCTCTGTGTCCTGATATCCTTGTCAGAAAAGTAGCCAGTTCCTGAAACTTTATTATAAGTGGAAACCTCCCCAAAATACATATTAATCTTCTCTGCCTCCTCTCCCAAGGTGATCTCCTTATTGCCTGGAGCATGAAAATTGATTATCTTTAATATGATTTTAGTTTGCATTATAACAGGCTTGAATAGGAAATGTAAAATATCCAGATTTCCTTAAACCCTACCATCTTGGGCTTTGGCAGTGGATCCAAAGTTGTGTGTTTGCACTATAAAGGAAAGTTTCTCTGTGCTCTTTCAAACTTTGCTGCATTGGAACTTGATGAAGTGTCACATATTCCTGTTTATAAATGAGGTGCAAAAGGTGCTTCTGACCAGTGTTCACTCTGCCCCAGAATTATGAAAATCTTATTCAAATCTCTGACCCCTCTGCCGGCCAAGTTCAGATCTTTGTCACTTCAAGTATCATTTCAAGCACTGAACTCTTGGATTTCCAGCCCTTTAACAATGAGGGACTGTGCCTTGTTAGATGTGTCTAATTTTCTGCCTAGAAGAATTCCAGCATTCACTGACACATCCAGTCTAGTCACTAATACTAAAGCTTGTGAGGGAATTTTCATAACACTAATCCTGTAAGAAGGTACAAAATTTCTAAAACTTTTTCAGGTAATGTCCAATATCTTTGTTTTTCATTCCAGGCATTTTCTCTCAGTTTTTATTTTACTTAAGCCTGCTGGTTAGGTTATGAGGCATTGCGTTTCCTTTCAGTTCTTTGCTTTATTTGTTATGAATTGTCATTTTATGTGGCATTTTCAGGGACAGGATGGTATTTCCCCAGGACTGGAACATCTGTCTGCAGTTGTTTTCCAAGTAAACCAAAGCTTAAACCAACACATGAACTTTACAGTCAAAGACTGTGGTGGGGTGGGATGGAAAAACTGAAAAGGAAGGGTTTTATTAAATGCCTTGAGATGTCAATTCACAACTATTTCAGCCTGGATTAAATTCCTTGTTGAGGACTAACCTCTGGAAGCGTCTCCTTTCTGCAACATCTGCTGTGGAGGAGAGGCTTGGGCACTGGAGCTGGAAGGGCCCTCTCACCAGGCAGAGAGACAAACAGATGGAGCCTGGGGAAGATGCAGGATTGCAAATCGCTGCGATTTGGACCTCACTTGTAGATCCTTAATTTCCCCCCAGAGAAAATTGTCAGATTGGAGCAGAGGCATGAAATATTTCTGCCTTTGTGTGTATGTGCCTTACTGAGTCAGAGCCTGGCCTGCAGCACTTCCTCTGCTCCTCCGGCCTCTCCTCAGCTGCAGAGAGCCCCAGCAATGTCACCTGGTGTGAGTTCACTTCAACCAGTAAATAAGGCTTGCCTTTCACTGCTAGAATCACCAGGAAAATGGAAAAAAAAAAAAAGAAAAGAGCAGGCTGAATGAAACCAGAAACTGTGGTTTTGTTTGCCAAGATGCTCGTGTTTTCTCAACAGCAGGGATGTGTCCTGCAAATTTAAATCTGGAAATGTTCCTGTCCTTGCAGAGCTGGGCACGTTGTGTGCTTTAATTGGCCCTGTGTATGTGAAAACATTCCCAGTCCAGTGTCTTAACAGGATTTGAATAATAGGAGTAGTCTCTTATACAACACTTTTGTTTGCAGCATACTGGGAGCTGGTCTCTGTGTTTTAATTGATGTGAAATGAAATGCAAAGGCACCTGGGTCACTGGGAATCACTGGGAGCTGGAGTCTGATGGGTGTATGAGGGCAAGGAGTTAAATTTGGATGGCTTGGGTTGTGATCTGTAGGTAAGAAGAGAGGTGCAAGAGTTGTTCTGAAGATGTGCCATTTTCTGGGGCTCACCCTTCAGTCTGGGTCAGAGCAGTGGGGACATTTCAAACCTCCATAATTCTTTAAATTCAAAGGAATTCAGGTAAAAATATGTACATTTTAACTTACCGTTATCTTTGAAACATCTTGTAACCCTCACTAATAAATCTTGCTTCTCTCCCTCTTCCCCCAAAATATTCTCCAAACTTACTTGATTCCACTTTTGATGTGGAAGCACAGAGTCATCTCTATTGAAAAAAACAAAGAGTAAAGCAGGAGTTAGGATATATTGAGCAGGAATACAAGTGGTTCCTGTGCTGGGAGAGGAAGGAAATTGGGTGGTTCAAGGTGTAGAATTACTGGTAAGTTAAGAATATGTATTTTAGTAGGCAAAGCATTTTCAGTACTTATGAAGAAGCTTGGGATCGGGAGAAATATGATTTCCTGTAATCAAGGTGCTGGGAGTTGTTTGCCAGCCACTAATGCCTTTAGGGAAATCTTGTAGCAAAGCGTGTAAATGAAAGGGATATTAGCAGAGATTGGCTGCATTTTCTTTAGGGCAAAACTGTAAAAAGTTATGGTGTTTCATATGCCCTACTTCAGGTGCTTTAGTTATCTCCTGGCTGCTCTATTCCAGAAGTTGTTGGAAAATGTTTTGACAAATATTGGTGAAGCTAACACGGTATAAATTTTATTTGTTGTGGTACAGAGAAATTTGTGTGGTAAAAAAACTTATAAATGTTAAATAAGAGGAATTTTGGGTCAATAAGACCACTGATAAATCTCCTGTTAAATTAAGTGTGCCTGGAGTCCTATATTTAGTGAAGCTATTGCCAAATTCCAGCAAGGCTCAAACATTTCCAATAATTATTACAGCAAAATTTACAGCATATATTTTTTTCCTATTGACACATTAAGCACATTTGAAAGAGAACACATCCTTCAGGGGACTTGGTGATTGTAGCCTGGGTAGAGATGTGCCCAGCCTTGTAATCATTGCCAATTATTTGAGAAATTACAGAAACATTGGGGGATTTGGGGGGGAAGGGACCTTAAAGATCACCCAGTGCCACCCCAGCCATGGCAGGGACACCTCCCACTGTCCCAGGTGCTCCCAGCCCCAGTGTCCAGCCTGGCCTTGGGCACTGCCAGGGATGCAGGGGCAGCCCCAGCTGCTCTGGGCACCTGTGCCAGGGCTGCCCACCCTGCCAGGGAACAATTCCCAATTCCCAATCTCCCATCCAGCCCTGCCCTCCTTCTGCTTAAGGCCATTCCCCCTTATCCTATCTCGACATGCTCTTGCGAAAATATTCCTAATAATTCCCTTAATTTTGGGTGAGGATTCCTCTCTCCATCCCTCCCTGTGCCATGGGCAGGTGAGGTGCCAACAGTGCAGAAAACAGAACTCACAGAACTCACAGCATCCATTCCTTGGTAGGGACAGCCCCGTGTGTTTGCTGGGAGAGGCTGGAAATCAAATCAAGTTAATTCCTTTTGGTGCCTCTCAGCAGGCCGTGTGTGCATGTGTGGGGTTGTGTGGAGTCACATATTGCATTCCTAGAATTGAATCCACTTGGAGTTGGTCCTAATGTGCCTCTTGCACCGGAGGAAATGGATATTACGCTTGCTGGGTTGAAACGTGCGCTCAAATGCATTGGGAGTTTGATACTATTTTTCAAACTGCCAAATAGATAATGTCAGAACATTTCTGAAATGGGATCCTAACATCAAGATATACTGCACCAATCAGCTCACATCAGGCAAAGTACAGCGTAAAGCCAGGGATGGAGGAAACTACTACAGAATTTCCATTTTCATTCCCTATGTCAACAGCTTTGTAACTTACCTAGTAGATTGTTTTATGTTTTCCAGACATATTCTCAGTAGACCACAAACACTACATTCAGCTCAGCCTTCAGAACCCAAAGAATTAGATATGCTGTAGTTTATGAAATGGATGTTTATGAAAGTATCCTTTGTTTGAATTGCTGGAAAACCCAACATGAATTCAAACTTTGACAGCGTAAGCAGAAAATAAGAGGGCCATAGTGATCTCCCAAATGTAGCCTTAACTATTGAGGTTCTCATATTGAAAATGCAATTTTCTGTCTCGATGTTTATGAATGTCTTCAAATTCCCTTTCATAATAGCCCCTTTTTGACAGGCCTTTTTCAACTCTGAAATATGAGAAGAAAGGTTGCAGCAGAGTGTAGAATATACCATTACAGGAGGTGCACCTCTGTCCCTCAAGCCACCCGCGCTCCTTCGCAAGGCAGGGATGATAAATGCTCGTGGAGGAGCTTGCAGAGCCCAAGATCCGTGGCAGAGAAGCAGGATTCTTTCAGTGAATGCCAGGCAGTTCAGAGGCTGAAATACACTGTGACACTTTGGGGAGCCTGTCTCTGTAAAATGTCTGGATTCTGGGTGATTTTATGGGCTGGGTGTGACTCCAGCCCCGCAGGATCTGAGTGCTGGCAGAGCTCATCACACACTCGCTGCAGAGCAGTCAGAGCTGGTAATGTGGAATTGCTCCCCACAGGTAGGAACGTGTGGGGTTTTGGGGAGAGGGCCTGCACTGAAGGACTCCAGCTCCCTCTGGATCACCTGTGTGCACTTCTCACATTGTCCTGCTGCTTTTGTGAGTCTGGTGGCAGCTGAGGGAAGAGTTCCTCAGGAGGTTTCATCCTGAGCTGGATGCCCTGCAGCCTGACCAGCTCAAGGGAGGGGGTTCTCTCCTCTGCTCTGGTGAGACCCCACCTGGAGCCTTGTGTCCACCTTTAGGGTCCCCAGCACAAAAAAGACCTGTTGGGATAAATCCAGAGGAGCCATGGAGCTGCTCCAAGGGCTGGAGCCCCTCTGGAGCCAGGCTGGGACACCTGGGGGGCTCACCTGGACAGGAGCAGCTCCAGGGAGAGCTCAGAGCTCCTGCCAGGGCCTGCAGGGGCTCCAGGAGAGCTGCAGAGGGACTGGGGACAAGGATGGAGGGACAGGACAAGGAGGAATGACCTCAAGATGAAGAAGCCTAGGTTTAAATTGGACATGATGAAGAAATCCTGTCTTCACTTCTTGTCTTACTAACATTTTTACATAAATACAATGTGAACTGTGAGTCGTTCCTAAAATGCAGTAACCTAAAAAGAAAATAAATGAAAGTGAAAATGTTTATCTTCTTTTTTTTTTTCCTTTCTTTCTTTTTTCCCTCTACTTAGTGTCTCTGTGACATGAATTGTCCCATAATAGTGGTGGGATATACCCAGGACTGTTCCTGTCCCTGGCACCAATCTTGGCTTGGGTCTGGGTTCTGCTCCCTATTCAAACAGCAGCCTGAGTACATAATAGACAAATGGATAAGTAGATAAAATGTTTTATAAATGTGAAAATGGGTGAAATTCCCTTTGGCCTGCTCCCAGAGGGTGCTGGTGTCCAGGCTGGGAGCAGAGGAATGCTCTGGTTAACTGGAGCCACACGCTGGGACAGCCCTGGCTGGGCTGTGCTGGACCTGGCTGTGTTCCCACAGCCCTGGGAGCTGACATCCCTCCAAAAGGCTCCTGAGGCCACATCCAGCAAGTCCAGGTGGCAGGTGCACAGCTGGCCTGGGATGCTCTCCTGTGTCCATCGATGGAGGCAAATCTATTCCATGCTCAGCTTTCAAAAGCCCTTTAATAATAAGCATTAAAATGCCAACTGACCTGCAATGGGAGGAAAAAAAAATAAAATTGTTTGTGACATTAAGCACCTTCAGATGAAATAGTTCAAGTGAAGCTGGAGCAGATTTTAAGCATAAGGAGGTCCCAGGGTGGGGAAGGTGGAGGTGCACACCTTGGAAAGGTCAGGCAGCTGCTGAAACCTCCGTGTGCTCCCAGTTCTGACACAAACAAGGTGGAGGCAAAGCGGCTCCAGAGCCAGCCCGAGGAGGAAAAGGGGAGCTGTGCCAGTCAAAAGAGAGGAAACATTTCTGTTTCTGAAAGTGCTGAAAGGCACCAGCAGTCAGGAGGAGCAGGTGAACGAGTGCTTTGCTCCTGAATTTGCACATTTTGTTTAAAACTTCCCAAATTTCTCCAGTCTCAGGATGCTTCCTGCAAATTTCTGTCATCTCCTGCCTGGTTTAGCTTTTCCTGGCCTTTATGGAAGCACAGGAGGAAAGCCAGCAGAGTTGAACCCTGTTTAATGGTTGAACAGTTTTTATCCTGCTCTGGAACACGGAGCAGAGATCGTTTTCATTCGTTTATTGTTTCAGCACTGGGCAAATACAAATGTTTCTCTTGCATCCGAGGATATTTTTAATACTGCTTTTTAGATGTTGTTTTATTTTGCTTGAAACTCCAAATGCATTCTTCCCAGAATTTCTGAGCTTGTTCTTTTAATTTTTTTTCTAAGGGTATCCTGTCAGGTTTTAAATACAGGCTTTTCATGTTACCAGTGAATTGCTTTGATCTGCAGATGAGAAGTGATGAGATGCAGTTTCCTCAGCGCTGAACTTTGCCAAGAGTTCCGAGTGCCCCTGTGACGGATCTGAAAATCGGGAAAAGAAAATTCCTGACTGGACTTTCCAAAGCAAAACCTTTTCCCATTGTCTGAAAACAAAATGCCCAGAACAATTCTTCTGTGGTTTGGTGGGATGAAACTGAATGAAGGAAAAAAAACCACCACAGTTTGATGAATGTTTTGTTTGTTTTATTTATGGAGTAATAGCTGGGAAATAAACTTATATTCCGCTCTCTCCATGCCACATCTATCAGGAGAGCTGGCAAGGATCTGGCAGCACACAGGGACCACTGGGGGGAAAATCTGCCCCTGAAGTGGTCTTTAAAAATTAACCCTGAGAAGGACAATATCCAGTGATGCTGCAGGACTGGAAAATAGTCCTGGCTGGGTTGGGGGAGGTCTCCAGGCCATACCCCTTCACCAGCTCCAGACTGCTCACGGCTTTCCCTCGGTGGGTGGGGAAATCCCCAGAGATGGGGAAGGCTCAGCTCTCCCAGGGAAGACATTTTTTTCCTGAAAATCCAGAGCTTTTGGTGCCTCTCGGTGCCTAAGTTCAGGAAACACACACATCCCTTAGGGGGAAATGGGCCATTTTGGGCAATTCATGCCAAATTACCCACTGGGTGGTTGGAAGAGGCAGCCCAAGATTATTCTCACAAACACCACAGCTCCTTCAGATTCGGATGAGTGACTCTTTTTAGCTTAACTGCTACTTGAATTCTGCAGCATATTCCAGGGAATAAGTAAATAAAACACCGTTCATGCCATGGGATCAGCATACTAATTTATGGCCAGATCTGAAGCCTTTTCCCAAGGCAAAATACAATTAAAGCCAGGCAGAACTTGACCCGAGTGAGCACTTCAGCATTTGATCTGTGAATTTGACTTTTCTGCATTTTTATTATTTTTATACAGTAGTAAAAGTCTTTCTCCTGCTGGATATTTTACATTGTGCTGGATATTGAATTCCTTGCAGCAAAGGCCTCACCTCTTGAAACCTAATCTTATATAGCATGCTGTCTAAAGAACTTAATTCTTATTGGAATAACAAGTTTAAAAATATATATTTTTAAAGCGTATCCATGACATTTTGTTAACCTGGTTCTAACAGTGGTCCAGCAGGAACAGCAGAGGATGAAAAGCAAGGAACAGGCTGAGATCTAATCTGACCCAACTCATTGATTCCCTCCCTGACCTTGGGTAAGCCTTTTGACCTGCCTGGGCCTCAGTCAACTCAGCTGGAAAATTGGGTAAAGAGTGGAGCCTGTTAGAAAACCATCTTCAATTTGAACAAAGATTTCCCGGAGACCCAAAAAAAGGGAGTGGAGTCATTCCATACAGACATAATTGATTGTGCACTGCTCAAGAATAACATCCTGAGCTGTGGGATACCACGGATGACATCTCATTCGTCCTGCCGTGGCTGGGTGGTCTCTGGGTCCACTTTTCCTGTCTCCAGAGCTGTATTTTCCCTTTCCCAGAGTTACTCTGGCTGTGCCTGCCCTCGGTGGGAATGTGGCTAAAATACTGCACAAGTCTAAGAAGGTGGTGGGGAGGAATTATTATTCCTGCTTGGACTGGAGTTACTGAGGTAAATTATTGTCCCCTGGATTTAGGGTGACCTGGACTGGCATCTCCTGCCACTGTGTCACTAACACATGGAAAAGAAATCAGGGATTTATTCAGAATCCATAGAATCATGGAATGGTTTGGGTTGGGAGGGACCCCAAAGCCACCCAGTGCCACTCCTGCCATGGCAGGAACACCTCCCACTGTCCCAGGTGCTCCCAGCCCCAGTGTCCAGCCTGGCCTTGGGCACTGCCAGGGATGCAGGGGCAGCCCCAGCTGCTCTGGGCACCTGTGCCAGGGCCTGCCCACCCTCTGTGGTTCTCCTGAGGCTTTCCACAGTGTCCTGGCTCTTCCAAGCCAGGTTTCCTGCCATTACCAAGAGGAAGGTCCAGCTGCAATCCCATCACAAAACTTGAGCAGGATCCGTTTCCAGCCAGGGTCAATCAGCTTTGCCCACATTCCCCCATCCCGAGGGGAGCTGCTCATCCCAGCCTGTGCTGGAACCCCCCCAGGAGGGCTGGGAGCCAGGGGAGGTGAGCCAAGGGCACTCCATGGCATGTGGGGAGCCAAGGGCATGTGGGGATCCAGGGGCATTCCATGGCACATGGGGCGCTCCATGGCACATGGGGCACTCCATGGCACGTGGGACACTCCATAGCACATGGGGCACTCTGTGGCATTAGGGGCACTCCATGGCACGTGGGGCACTCCGTGGCACGTGGGGCACTCCCTGGCATGTGGGGCACTCCCTGGCATGTAGGGCACTCCATGGCATGTGGGGCACACTCCATGGCACGTGGGGCACTCCGTGGCACGTGGGGCACTCCATGGCATTTGGGGGGCACTCCCTGGCACGTGGGGCACTCCATGGCACATGGGGCACTCCCTGGCACGTGGGGCACTCCATGGCACGTGGGGGCACTCCATGGCATTAGGGACACTCCATGGCACGTGGGGCACTCCATGGCATTAGGGACACTCCGTGGCACGTGGGGCACTCCCTGGCACGTGGCTCCCGGCCCCGTGCGCGCGGCTCCCAGCGCTCCCAGCTCTCCCGGCTCTGGCACTGTTTGTCCTGGGCCAAGGCCAGCTCCTCTGCCTGTGCCAGCATGTTTCAGCCATCCTGCACTCACTAATCTCTTCTCCGTGACCCACGCTGGAAAAATGACCGTTTCCTTTCCCCAATTCCCACATCTGCCATTTGTTTTGCTCCCTTTGCCTTTGCCGAGATTTGGGAAGGAGTTCAGGAATGCGGAGCGCTGCTCAAACCCAGGCTGACCTCAGAGCCTGAGTGGCATTTCCCTGGCAAGGCCTGGAGGTAAACAGTGAAGGGGAAACGTTTCTTCACTTCCATGTGTGTATTCCTAGATGTTTTTAAAGAAAAATAATGATTTTGCTCTAAAATGTTGCAGAGAGTTGGAGGGAGCTGGTATTTCCAGTGGAAACCAGTAAATCCTGCCCTGCCTGTTAATTGGCTGTCGTTATCCTTCCATGAAATAGTTTAAACTTTAACATTAATATTAGGTGCAAACACCTCAAAAAAAGTCACTCCTGCTAGTCCAAATGAAATTACTATGTGAGAATGACATTTATGTTGGAATAAAATCATCACTGTGCCTCATATAACATAATATATCTATATATTTTGCATCACAAAAAAAATTAAAAAATACCAGGCTCTGCTCTCTTTAAAAGTGCAGGCATGGAGAAATAAGAATTTTTCTTGAAAATGTTCAGTACTTTTAATGGACTATTCTGAAAACATGTATTTCATTTTGAAGGCATATTTGGCAAGGAAATTTGAAAAACAGTGAGCACAAACATGGCATGGAAGCAAAATGCAGTGAGAATTTTCAGAAAAAACACAAAATATTACAGTTTGAGAGAGGCTGGAGGATGTGCAGTGACCAAGAATTCACCCTTTTTTCCCCCCTTCTTTTATTTTCCAAAGAGAAAAGGACTTGATCAACCTCCCTAAATGCATTTCCCTGTGATCCCTTTTAATTGGAAATGAGTGATTGCAAAATTTTTTAGGCCTATATAGATATATCTGCACCCATGAAATAAAGAACAGTAAAAACAATCACACCTTGAGAAAGACAAAACTTAAGGAAGATCAAAGGGAGATTTAACCAACAGAATTACTGTCCACAAAGATGTTTCCCTGCCTTTTTTTTTGTAGCAATTCCATGGAAATTTGGTGTTAAAATAGAAACTGGAGTTAAAACTGGGATCTAGGTCTGCTGCTCTGTATTCCTCTGGGCTTACAAGGCTAAGCAGAAGTAGAGGAATTACCCACAAATATTTGGTGGGTTTTATATCAAGAGCCTAAAATAGCTGGGTACTTATGGAATTAAAGGGAAGGGAATTTGAAAAGAGCTGCTTTAAGTCGCTGCGATGCAGCTTTTTAGATTAATGGCCAGGACTGAGGAGCTGCATTTTTGTGCCTTTGGAGCCACAGGATCCTGCTGGGAATGGGGAGGTGAGGTAGGAGAAGTGTCAAGGTTTGTGTGCTCTGCCCTGGCCGGTGACAAGTGACACCTCCTGCCCTGTCCTTTCCTCTAAGTGCCACATGTGCCATCAGGAGCCCGCAGACAATTCTGAAAGCTTTCAGTTATTCATATTTAATCCGCTGGTATCACTCCCGTGTTCCTTGTTGTGCTCTTGCTTCTGGCCAGATTTCCTCCCACCACCGAGCACCTTTGTTTAAGATTATTTCCCCCCAGATAGATCAGGCTGCATTTTTTCGAGTTCAGGGTCATTTGTCACCACTCAGGGAATGACTCTGCTTTGATGGCCGGGGCCATCCCCTCTGGCTGCTGCAGGAGCAGAGTCAGGGAGGAGAAGTGCCATGAGCTCATCCGGCCGTGCTGGCGGAGCCGTGGGGGGATCTTTGGGCAGCTCTTTGGCTCTCAGCCCCCTGTTTGCTCCACAGGCAGATAAGGGCCTCTTTCATGTGCAGGAGCCATCAGGAAAGGAAAATCCAACGCTCTGGTGGAATGACTCCACCATTGTGACTGGGAGACCCTGCACAGCATCAGTTGATAGTGCCTGTCTGTGCTTCAAAGAGCTGTGACAGTGACAACACAGCTCAGGGCTCGTGGCCTTGTCTGGAGCCCTCTGTCCATCCTCAGCCGAGCACCACATGGGCTCAGAGTGTTTGAAATACAGGAATTTTTGGTATAATGCTTAAATATGGAGCTGGTTTGTGCAGAGTGAAAGGCAGAAATATAGCTAGAAAGTGATCGAAAGTCCAGATTTTTTGGTAGAAAATAAATACAAATGCTTAAACTAGGGGGACAAATCTTTTCTCACTGAAGTCAGTGCAAAAGCCCGTTTGATTTTTATAGAATCCTAGAATAGGTAAAGTTGGAAAGGACCTTAAAGCTGATCTTGTTCTACCCCTTGCCACGGGCAGGGGTATCTTCCACTGTCCCAGGTGCTCCCAGCCCCAGTGTCCAGCCTGGCCTTGGGCACTGCCAGGGATCCAGGGGCCTGCCCACCCTGCCAGGGAACAATTCCCAATTCCCAATCTCCCATCCATCCCTGCCCTCTGGCACTGGCAGCCATTCCCTGGCTCCTGTCCCTCCATCCTTGTCCCCAGTCCCTCTGCAGCTCTCTGGGATCCTCTGGAGATGACTCTGAGCTCTCCCTGGATTCTTCTCCCCTCCAGGTGAGCATCCCCAGCTCTCTCAGCCTGGCTCCACAGGACAGGTGAAGAGAAAATCTGGGCTATTTTTATTTGTAATTGATGTAGCTTGTGGTGACAAAATTTCTGGATGGAAGGAAGTTTTACATCCCAATTTTCTTCAACTTCTTGCTGTTCCAACATTTAACTGTGGGTACCTGTTGGTCTGTAATGGTTTTTTTGCCCCTGCTGGGACACTTGTCTGGGCATGTCAAAGCACCATAACTGCAATAAAGTCCTGATGATGCTCAATTACACCAAAACCAGTGATTTTTGTAGATGCTTTTGTTGTTTCTTTTTGAGATGTGAGTGGGGTTTTGTTCCTTTAAAAATATGGCAGGAGATTCATTGCAGTGAGAGTGTCCCTTTATTAGCAGGAGCAAAGAGGATGGAGAGAGAGACAGCAGGTAGCTCTGTTAGCATAACTACAACCAAAAAAAAGCCAATAATTGAGAAAAAATACATTTAAATTCTTTAGCCTCATCAGACTGACTGTCTTCCAGCTTATGAACTAATTGAGAGGAGAATGGAAGCATAAAAGCACTTCTTGTTCGAGTTAGAGAAGTAATTAATTGATCAGATGTTGTTTCTTCAGCAATTACGTGATATTCCCCTGTTAATCAGTTGAAATTTTTGGTGTCAGTATCAACATCCAGCATCTCTCAGTTTTCCACAGTGGATGAATGAGGTTCTTTTCCTTCTCCAGGGGACCTGGGGCTGGTTCTGACCGAGGCTTTCCAGGAGCATTTGTCGTGCCACAGATGCCAAGGAACTCTGCAGGCTGGAGACTTTTCCATAATTAAACTCGGTGCAAAATCAAGGGAGATCTTCATCACACTCCTTGTATTCCTATAAAATCTGTTGCCATGGGAGCTGGCATTGAATAGCAAGGTAGTGGAAATCCAGAGTGTTACATTACGTTTGCCCTGTAGCCACAGGAGGGTCCCTTAAAATAAAGTCGCCTTTTATCTTTGCTTTCTGAATAAACATAAAACTAGATTTTTAGTGCAAAATCCTGATTTCAAGGTTATTGATGCCAGACTAAATTAATACAGTCTGTGCCATAGCATACAAAATCCCCAGCAAAGCCAGGGATACTCCTGTCTTTTGAAAGCTTGACATTTGTTTTTCATAATGAACTTAAAGGTCACCAGCTACAGATGAATCAGGATATCTGCTCGAGTTTACATTTACATGCATTTTATTTTATTCCCATGTGCACTTTTTATGAGATCCATCACTGGAATAAAACTGTAGCGCTCTCTTATTATCCAGCTTTGATGGTCTAGAAGAGTTATCAACCTGCTGCCTTGAGGAGCCACCGCTGTTCTGGCTGGGATGGGCAGAGGAATGAATGGCTGCCCTCTTTCCTGAGCATCACCACTGGTTCCACCTCTAAATATGACATTAAAAAGTGTCTCTCTGTCCCCAGCCCATAACTCCTCGTGTCCTGACGCCCTGCTCAATCCCTGGAATGATTGCAACCCCGTCTGAGTTGGTGAAAAATGCTTTGTGTGTGTTGATGCTTCTTTAATTCCCGTTTTATTTCTGCGGGAGAAGCTGTAATTAATCAAAACCCAACTTCCAGGGATTCAAAATGCCTCATCCAGCCCTAGAATGGATGTGTCCCATCTCTTCTGCATATGAAATTTTGTTTTTGCTCAGCCTAGCAAGTGACCTGTATTGCTGCACGGATTTTTTTGAAACCAAATAACATTTTATACTTTTACCAAAATACCTGTGGAGCTGACAGAGCATGATGCATTCATTTTCCTTGATTTTGTAGTGAGGGAAAAGGCTAGCATGAATAATTCAAAAATAATGCTGAGACTGTTAAGATTTAGTACTGGAGAGGTCATCACAGTTGGGAGAATGAGCTAGGAGACTATTACTATTCCACGATCTTTGAATCTCAAGGTGACATCATTATTATTTCTCTATATCTATAATGTGGTGCTGCAACCAACTCATTGCAGTGTTTCTCATGTAGGGGAGAAAGATCAATTACATACAGACCTCAAAATGTGAACTATAAGCATAGTGTCCAATAAAACTGTCATTAACAGTCACCACAATTTTAACTGTGTGCTTCCAGGTCAAGCTGCTTTAAAAATGATAACTGACATTGAAAGGTTGAATAAAGAGCGCCCGTTCCGAAGGGAATGGGGCTGCACCCAAATAAGTTGTCATTAACAAATTGGCTAATTCCCTTCTTCAGCATTCAGCACTTCTCTCCTTGTTTCTGGTTGTACATCCACAGAGAACTCTGGGAAAAAAAAGAAAATAAAATGCTGAGTTTTCCACGTGATCAGCATCAACAGTGGTGCTGGGGATGCAGAGGAAGTGTCCGCGTGTGGTTTAATTTTATTTATTCCTGTCTTGGATGAGAAACTGAAAGATGTCACCCAAATGGAAGCTGTATCGTGGTGGTGCTTTAGCTGTTACCTCACCTCTTGGTGTGCCTGTGGAAGCCTGAGTTATCCAAAATAAACACTCCCTGAGGAATCCTGGGAGTAATGTGTGCCAGGAAACAGCCACCAGGACTTCAGAGGCGCCTTCCATTGGGCGAGCACTGCCTTGTGTGTTTAATTAAACATCCCTTTCCCTTGGAGAATATCCCCCAAGACTGCAACTCTCCCAATAAATGCTTTTCCAACATGTTTTGTTTTCATTTTTTGTAATTTTCAGATGAGTCTGAGAGATAAATAAGACGGCTTTCATAGGGAAATTACAGAGGAAAAGGGTTGGTGAGCCACCTGTTCTGAACACAAGGACATTTGATGTAAGCAGAGCTCAAATGTTTGTAAGAAATATGCTGCGACTCTTTGAGGCTGTGATTCCTCCTCTGGTTTTGAAGGAGCAAGCTGCTGTCCTCGTCTCTTAGTTCTTTCCAGTTTTCCTTGTGGGGTTTAGGCTTGCAGCACTGGGAGAGCTGAGCATGGAGGTGGTGCAGGATGAGGAGCACGCCAGGGCTGTGCCAGCCTGGGCTCCAGCAGATCCTGCCCTTCCCAGTGCTGGCTTCCCTCCTGTTTTTCCCCTCTCGGCTCCTTCAGAGCCACCATCCACAGCCAGGAACATTCACAGTGCCTTGCCAAAGCCAGGGAGCTCCAGCAGCTGCTCCAGGGGGACTTCCCAGGATATTGATGGTTCTTGGATGTCCAACAGCTCCTCCATGTTTAGGGAGGAGCATTTATTTTCCTAAATTCTTATTTGCGTCATTTCTATGAATTAGATATTTTTACCGTAAAACCACAGACTGGGTTGGGTGGGAAGGGACCTTAAATTCCATCCTGTCCTGCCCCCTGCCATGGACAGGGACACCTTCCACTATCCTGGGTTGCTCCAAGCCCCATCCAGCCTAGCCCTGAACACCTTATAAAAAATAAAATAAAATTCATGTGATGAAAAAACACAAGGAGCAAAGAGATGCAAATGTGTACAAAAAGAAGAGCCTTTGTTATTTTGCTTGCCAGGCTGTCTGGTGTGCACAGCTGGATGGAGAGGGCACTGTGGCAGGACCGTGGGCTCCAGCCCTGCTGAACCAAAAGATTAAGAGGAGATTGGTCTGAGAAATCAAAATTATAAAGGCTGGGAGAGACATGATCCTGCGGCAGGAAAAATAAAACAGCTGTGAAAAAATGTCTCTCTAATGGCTACAGGAAAATTAAGAGAGAGCAACACAGCAGCTTCCTGGGTATTGCATTTTTCCTGTTCAATCAAACATTTATTTTAATTTTTAGCTTTTGGAGGAAAGCCACATGACTTCAGCTGCACTTCACCCTGGTTATGCACCCTGAAGTGTTAGGATGTTTGTGTCAGGTTGTTGCACACTGTGGTGCTCCTCCTCTGCAGTGGTTAATCCAGCAGGGACAGACCCCTGGGCACTGCCCTGGGGCTCATTTGGGAGGGTCAGGAGACTGGAGCATCATCACCAACAGGAAAGGGCTTGTAGGACACCTAAGAACTGCAGATCAGAGAATCATGGCGTGGTTTGGGTTGGAAAGGACCTTAAATCCCACCCAGTGCCAGCCCTGCCATGGCAGGGACCCCTCCCACTGTCCCAGGTGCTCCCAGCCCCAGTGTCCAGCCTGGCCTTGGGCACTGCCAGGGATCCAGGGGCAGCCACATGCTGGGAATTCTATCCCAGCTCATCCCCAGCCTCCCAGGAAACAATTCCCAATTCCCAATATCCCATCCATCCCTGCTCTCTGGCACTGGGAGCCATTCCCACTGCCAGATTCATATCACATAGATACTAAAAAAGGGGGGAAAAGGGAAGGGAAGGGAAGGGAAGGGAAGGGAAGGGAAGGGAAGGGAAGGGAAGGGAAGGGAAGGGAAGGGAAGGGAAGGGAAGGGAAGGGAAGGGAAGGGAAGGGAAGGGAAGGGAAGGGAAGGAAGAAAAAGAAAGGAAAGAAAGAAAGAAAGAAAGAAAGAAAGAAAGAAAGAAAGAAAGAAAGAAAGAAAGAAAGAAAGAAAGAAAGAAAGAAAGAAAGAAAGAAAGAAAGAAAGAAAGAAAAAGAAAGAAAGAAAGAAAGAAAGAAAGAAAGAAAGAAAGAAAGGATAAACATTTTTACTTAAGTTTATTTTAATTTTAGGTTACTGCAGGATTTACTCCCCTCACAGTTCACATTGTATTTATGTAAAAATGTTGGTAAGACAAGAAGTGAAGACAGGATTTCTTCATCATGTCCAATTTAAACCTAGGCTTCTTCAGCTTAAGGTCATTCCCCCTTGTCCTGTCCCTCCATCCTTGTCCCCAGTCCCTCTGCAGCTCTCCTGGAGCCCCTTCAGGCCCTGCCAGGGGCTCTGGGCTCTCCCTGGAGCTGCTCCTGTCCAGGTGAGCCCCCCCAGGTGTCCCGGCCTGGCTCCAGGGCAGAGAGGCTTCTATGAGAGGAGACAAAGGAACCAATTTTAAGGCACAAAAATTGAGATCTCTGGAGACTTCAGCTTGCTTTTGTCCTTATCACAGCCCCTCTTGTTTTGGGGCCACCACACCACAGCAGCAGCAGCTACATTTACTATTAGTTTTATATTCAGGTGCTATCCCAAAATATGGGATTCTGCAGGTCAGGGGCCAGTGCAAATGGGTCTCTTGCTCCAGGATTTCCAAACTTAATATTGCCCTGATTTAAGGAGCCTGGGAAAAGTTTTGCTGCCAGTTCTGCCTTTGAGATCACCTGAGGATTTCCCTTGCAGCCCACATGCTCCCTGCATAGTGCTGGATTTTGCTAGCAAAGGCCATCTGGCTATGGGGGATCTTGTTTGAGATTTTAAAAGCATACAAATAATTTAATAATAATGAAATCTTGCTGACAAAAATGGTGTTTTTGCAGAACCAAGGCAGGAGGAAATCCTCTTTCTGCCAGAGTTTGGGCTTCATAATGTGTTTTGAAACAACACTGGGGTCCTTTCAGAAGAGGGAAGGTTATGGTGCATAGGTCCCTAAACCAACCCCAAAACCACTGAAACAAGTGTTTTAAATGGACTCTTTGTTCATCACTGTCCAAACTAGAAACTCCATCAATTAATAATGAATTTGGAAAAAGTGTTGAAAAGCTACAATAATGAGAAATTGCTTTTCCCATGGAGGACATTGTGTGCCCAGTGCCCGGTGAAGGATGGGATCCTGTTATCCCACCAGGAGAGAAGAGGAAAGTGGCAGAAAAGGAAAGGCTAAAGACAGTCATTAAAACCTGTTTATCATTAAAAAATAAAAGCAAAGTTCGTTCTTAGCACGGGAATGCAAAGTGCAGCGTTCAAGGAAATGTAAACACAACTGCAACTATTTCATTTCATGGGAGGTTTTTGTTGCTCTCCTATTAAATTTAATGGGTTGCCTCATGAGAAGCAGCTCATTAATATGAATATGAGGAGCACGTTTCAACCTGCAAACTAAACAACACAAAGATGGGTGATGTTGATTTTCCCTGGCTTTTTAAAAACATGAACTCCAGCCGTGGAAGTAGCTGGAGCCTGGGGATAAAGCAGGGGAGTGGGAATCAGGGGCCGTGCTTCTCATCCCACTCTGTGTCAGATCCCTCTGATGTGAACCCGAGCAAATCAATTAACTGCTGTTTGCTTTGGTTCCTGAACCTACTTAAATCAACCAACACCGCGCTGCTTATTGGGAGGCTAAATAATTGCAATTAATTACACTGGTCTCCATGAACATCACTGGAGTGGGGCCCCAGGGCTTGGCTTTGGGAGGCTTTGGTGTGCTGGAGTTTGGGCTGATCCAAAAGCTGATCCAAAATCTGCACAATGTCCTCCGTGGGAAAAGCAATTCCTCATTATTGCAGCTTTTCAACTCTTTTTCCAAATTCATTATTAATTGATGGAGTTTCTAGTTTGGACAGTGTTTGCGTTTATTGGTGATGACTCCAGCCGTGACCATGGAATTTGGGGTTTTCAATGTGTCTGCCTGTGGACAAGGCTGAAAGGAGCATTCCCACACCCTTGGTTCCTTTTGGAATGGTGGACAAGGGTCTTTCCTATGGGGCTGCTCCTTGATGTTTTCAGGAGTTTGCTGCATTAAAAAAAAAAGGCAGCAAAATCAACAAAACGCCTTCAAAATGAAATGGAAAAATCAGGCAGCAAACAGCCAGGAAGGGTCATATTTTCGGCCCTCAAAATATGTTAATTTTGCCACATTTATCAAATTAGGAATAATTTCCCAGAAGACTCTGGATTCCAAAGTCTCCCTTGTGATTGCACTATTTGGCCACAAGACTAAAGCTCACCCATGGCTTTCAGGTGTTGTTTAGGGACTGGTACCTCAAGAAACTTCCATGGCGTTTCCTTATTTGTCATTTATTCATCAGCAGAATTCCTTATGATGATTTTAAAACAAGTAGATGTGGGGTTTATCTTACCCCACAAGTAGATGTGGGGTTTATCTTAAACCCTAATAGTGGAGTTGAAACATGGAAGGGCTTTGAGCCATGGGAGATTTCACAAAAAAAAAAAAAAAAAAATCATTATTTATTTTTTTCCTATGAAAAATATGAAATAAATGAAAAAAAATAAAGTGTTATAAAATAAATTTCATAACTGAAAAGTGCCAAAAATTGAGGCTTTAGTCCTGCAGTGGGATAGGATCTGCTACATTGCTGTAAAACATTGCTTAATTCAGAGTTCCTTCATCATGAGCCCTCCAAGGTGGGTATTTACCCCTCTCCATTCCTGCTGGGAGCTCATCTCCTTGATAAGGTCTGTCCAGGTGTTGGAAAACACATAAAAGCAGCCTGCTGAAAATGAAAAGAAACCACAGAAATGTGATTTTTTTTTTTTTAAGTTCCCATCTCATTGTAATTGCAAAAAGTTGAAGGGAGATACAATTTATATAAAACTGACAACTGTCAGCTGTCATTGACACAACATTTTTTGATCATTCTTTCTGGAATTATTTAAAATGAGGGTTTTATTCTGGCCTTGTATTTTATGACATGGTTCTGCTTCTGTGGGTCTCCCAAAATGGGAATTACACTCAACACTGGGAATCCCAGAAAATCCATTCTGTCCATCAACAGCCCAGAATTTGAGCTTTTCCCCTTTCTTTTCTTCTGTGGAGGAGCTGCCACCCTGGTGGGAGCAGCAGAACTCTGGGTTGAATTCACCCCATCCCTGCCTCCGTCCTGGTGGAATCTGCAGAATTCTGGGATGAATTCACCCTATCCCTGCCTCCATCCTGGTGGAATCTGCAGAATTCTGGGATGAATTCACCCTATCCCTGCCTCCATCCTGGTGGAATCTGCAGAACTCTGGGATGAATTCACCCCATCCCTGCCTCCATCCTGGTGGAATCTGCAGAACTCTGGGATGAATTTATCCCCATCCCTGCCTCCATCCTGGTGGGAGCTGCAGAACTCTGGGATGAATTTATCCCCATCCCTGCCTCCATCCTGGTGGAATCTGCAGAACTCTGGGATGAATTCACCCCATCCCTGCCTCCATCCTGGTGGAATCTGCAGAATTCTGGGATGAATTTATCCCCATCCCTGCCTCCAGCCCAGCCCTGGGGAGCTCCAGACCCAAACCATGACCCACAAGCCCCCTATTAGCAGCATTTCCTGGAGAGATGCAGGTTTGTACTGGGAGGGAAGACTGGAAAAGTCTTGTCTTGCATGGCAGCCTTGGGATGGATCCCAATAAAGTGAAAAATTTCATAATAAAAATAATAAATAATCAAGTTCATGGTAAGTCCATAAAACTTTCAATAATAATTAAACTTTTAGGATAAAGCACATAAAAGTTTCTTTGAAAACCTCAGACCTGATCCTCAACTTGCACAAGGAAAGAAGTGTGAAACATTCTACTTCTTTTTATTTTGTTACATTTTTGCTCCATTGCGCATACTCAGGAGACCCCTTTATTTCAAATTTAAAATAGTCCATGAAAATCTGTATTGACGTAATAGCTTATTAGGCTACAAGCAAAATATTCCCAGAACTAATTTTTAATTAATATAGTTCACTGAAAACTTATAAAAGATTCATACATAATATGATAAAAGAAATAAACATCCTCAATACCATGTTAAGTTTCTTTTCTTTGTCAAACACTGGGTTTGTTCCTCTGCTACCAGCACAATAAAACCTGCTCTTACAAAATTGACTTGTCTTTGGCAGCTCTGTCAGATGTGATATTTTCTGATCCATAAAATGGTGCTTATTAATCAGAGTCAGATTCTGAACCCTCCTCTCACTTTGGGTGCTGCCTTTCATAAAGCAGCTTTGTATTTCTAATCCAGACTTTCCTTGGAGCCACTGTCCCCCCAAAGTGCTGCTCCAGAGGCCAATGGAAATGCCCTCCCTGACCTCCAGGAGTTTTGTGTCACTCATAAAAACGGCCTGGGACACCTGGGAGTGCAAACCTGGACAGGAGCAGCTCCAGGGAGAGCCCAGAGCCCCTGGCAGGGCCTGAAGGGGCTCCAGGAGAGCTGCAGAGGGACTGGGGACAAGGATGGAGGGACAGGAGCCAGGGAATGGCTTTAAATTGAAAATGAGTAGATTTAGATGGGATTTTGGGCAGGAATTGTTCCCTGGCAGGGTGGGCAGCCCTGGCACAGGGTGCCCAGAGCAGCTGGGGCTGCCCCTGCATCCCTGGCAGTGCCCAAGGCCAGGCTGGACACTGGGGCTGGGAGCACCTGGGACAGTGGGAGGTGTCCCTGCCAGGGCAGGAATGATCTTTAAGGTTCCTTCCAGCCCAAACCATTGCATTGTTTTATGATGTTTAAGTGACAGGGTTTTCCCAGGGCTGATCTCATCTCTCTGCAGTCCCAGCAAGGTGAGACCCTGAGTCCAGGCCCCTTCAGGGAGTTTCTCTGCAGGCAGGGGGAAGTTGCCATCTCCAGGGATGGTTTTTGGCTTTGGCAAAGGAAGGTCCATGCCAAGATTGCCAAACAGGAAAGTGCCTTAACCCAGGTGTCTCCTGAAGGGTTGGTCCCACCTGCAGGGGTTGAACTCCACAGAATTTTTACCCTCAGAAGGCAGAGAGAGCTCCCCTGAGAATTGTGAAGGTCTGCTCTGAGTCTTGCCAGCAAGGATGAGCTTCTGGGACCTGTTGGGCACTACAAACTTGATTTTTGCCCTAAAAAAGCATCTGTTCAATGGATGGTATCTGATATTGAACATTGGGTTCTGAGGAACCCTTTCCTCTTCGCATTCTTTTGTCCCCCAAAATCCTCCTCAGACACAAATCCCGTGTTTCACTTTGAGTCCCCGTTATTTCAGGGACTCAAAATGTCCCTCTCAAAGAGTAATTTCCCTATTATTTCAGCCTGTGCACCGTTCCCATTTGAGGGAGGGGAACCTTCCCATCAGAGGTTTCCACTGTGGAATTGGATACAAAAATTAATCTGGGACAGCTCCATAAAACCCTGGGGCTCCTGGTCCTGGGGAGGGAGGGAAGGAGGGACTGCCTGGCTGGGACTGAGCACAGCTGGGCTGAGCAGTCACAGGGTGGAGGCTTTGCTCCTTCATCCTTCCTTGTTTTGGCAAGGACAGGGCAGGGGTTTCTCTGGAAGGATGACAACCTGGATCCACATTTCCTGCCCTCTTATTCCCAGTAGCTGCAGTTCCCCCTGCAAGGCTCCAAACAAAAGCTGTGTCACGCTTCTCTTGAAGTGATGACAGTTGAAGCTGTTGATTTTTATGGGGCTCTAATCAAACCTCTCTGCTTTTGTTTAAAGGAATGGCACTCACATTTCCACAGAAACTGTTCTGCTAATCTTCAGCATCATGACACTCCCAGGGGCAGAAGGGAATTTGGGATTTGAACTCCCTGTGCTGGTGTTGCTGACTGAGGGCAGAAGCTTCTGCTGGTGGACAAGGGAGAGAAAAAAAGGATTTATGTTTTTATAATTTTTAGCAGAAGCATTAAGAAATAAAGACTGAATAACATCAGCCCCAAGGGTGAGCTGAGAGGTCTCCTACCTCTATTTGCAGAACCATCTCCAGGTGCCAGAGAACCTTCCATTCATGTCTCAAGAATTGCCCAAATCATTAAATTCTGTGTCAGAAAGGCTTCAAGTATTTCACTGGAGATCTGATTCATTAAAATCTCCTTGGGAGGCACTTGCAAATGCAGTCCCGTGTCCCATTTGTCATCTCAACAGCATGTCCACTGAAGGAGTGAGGTGAAAATCTTGGCCATCTCCTGGAAAATCTTTCCTAATTAATCCAATTGAGTACCTTAGTCTGAGTCAGGATAACACTATGTATTTAATAGGATTTAGCCCAGTGAATTCTTGATATCCGGAGCTCCTATGTGGCTTTAATGTACTCAGCATTTTTCAGGATTAGGTGTTAAGGGCTTGATCCCAAAATGTTTAAAATCAATAGGTGTTTTCCTTTGACTTCAGGGGGCTTTGCTTCAGCCTCTGAATATCAGTCAATACTTTCTGATCTGAGCACAGAAAAATACTTTTCAATCGCAGTTCCAAAACTCTTATTCCTTACTTTGCACCACGTAACTTCTTAACTCTGTGTGGATTTGAATAGGGAAATATTAACCAAAACAATAATGATATTATTAGCTGAAGTTTTAGCTTTTAAACTCAATAAAAAGGACCGCTGGGTATTCTTTAATGTTATAGAAGAAGAATGATTAATTTAAGGTTCAGGTGCAAGACAAGGTCAGGAAAGAATTGTTACTGTATACATTGAGCATTTCAAGATGAATTTGTAGTTTGAAGTATCATTTTATGATGCATTTTCTGTTTTGTTATCAGGGGAAGTATGATGGGTGACATACGAGTGATCACAGTGTTTTGGTGCAATGTTCTGTGATGGGCTTTTCATAAAAATTAGCTGACAATGTCATGAGTATACAAGTAAATTTATAGCTTTCATACTGGACTGCCATTCCCAGAGCTATTTCCAATCACTTGGGCTTTTTATTAAGTTTATTGTTCTTTTATTGTTCAGTGGAGTGTAAGCAGTGAGATTACAAATAAATGTAAGTTGCAGCGGGTATGAAGTCAGGCTTGCAGAATTAGGGATGATGTGAGCAGAGAGAGCAGAAATTAATTTGAATCCTGGGGAGAGGGGAGTCCTGCCATCCCCTGGCAGGGTGTGGAGTCAGAGCCTGCAGTGCCCTCCTGCCACAGGTGCCACCAAACAGCCCCAGAACAAACTCTCACTTGTGCTTCCAACATCCTGACCGCTATTTTCCCCTTTTTGGCTTGTTTCTGTCGCCCGGTTCTCTCTCCACTCTCTTTCTTCTTTTACTCCAGCACTTTCTTGCAGCAAAACAGCCCCAACAAGTGAAGGGTGATGAAGTTTCTCATTTTAGCATCATTCTCAGAATATCTCTGGCATGGAACCTTCAGCATTTATTTCCCTCTCCTTTTTCTCCCCTCAAACAGCGAATACTTTATCATTTTGGTTAATATCCTGACCAGCAGAGCAGAAAATCAGACTCATAGCTTTTAATGACACATTTTCAACTGCAAGTTAGTAAAAAAAAATCATTTTTATGTGGTTCTCCAATACTTATACAGACTTGGAGAAACATAATTAAAATTTGTGTTCCTTCTTTGTTATTACTGCTGTGGACTCCACTTAAACTGGATGCTGTTTGTCTGGGCAATCAGACAATAGCTGGAATCCAAAAGCAAATCGATTTGCTGTGTGGCTTGTGCTATTACTTAAGTTATAAATAAAATGATTTTTCCCAGATGGCTCCCTGATGGCCCTGCACTCTTCCTGGTACCAGCCCCAGCTTTCCAGCCCTGCTGCATCTCCCTGGTGCATTCCCAGGCTGCTGCCACCTCCCTGCTCCCTCCGTGCTCCTCTGTCCTCCCCCAGATGGCCAAAATCTGTGTCTGGAGTGGGGCTGGGGCTGGGCAGGACTGGGAGGAGATTTACTGGAAACCCAAGGTGGTCACTGAATTCCTCCCAAGGCCAGGCCTGGCCAGAGAAGCTGCAAAAGCCTGGCTTAGCTCTGGAGGACCAGCATCAAGCTCTACAGAAAGGGAGTTGTTGAGTGGAGTTGGGAAGGGATTCTGAGGTTTCAGGCACCACCCTGAGGGCAGTGCCAGGTTTTCCCCTTTCTCTGTGCCAGGAGATGCCCAGCCCAGCCCTCATCCCTTCCCTGTCCCTCTCTCTGATGAATAAACCCATTAGTTCCAGTGGTGAAGAATGAAGTGACACTTCAGGTGGCCAAGTTGGCCTCCTAATTTATTTTTCTAGAGAAAACATTCTGAAACAGAAAGTCTTAGCTTTTCTCAAGGTTGTGTATTTGCTTCATGGGCAAGTTCTCCTTCCAAAAATGTGGGCAGGGCACCACTGCAAACTAAAAATACAGATCTGGGAGTGTATAACACACACTGACCCAAGCTGTGCTTTCATTTTGCCTTGTCAAGATAACTAAAATTGTTAATCCTACATGTTATATTTTTGTAAATTTTTGTGTTTTTTAAGAAAACAGGGAAGATGTTCCCGGTAATCAGGCAATGTTTGTAACAGGAGGAAAACAAGTATATTGGAAAAATGGTGGGTCTAAAAATAAATATTTTTCCATGAACACACAAGAACTATATTGAGAATTACAGGGGAAAAAATCAATAAAAAGTAGTATATAATAGCCATAGAGTTCAAACAAAGTGCATTCATTCCCTAGTCCCTAGGAGGACCCCTGATATATATGTGCAAAACTTAATGAAAATCAGACTTTGTCGTGTCATCAAAAATAGCAAAGCAGTTGGCTGAGTTTTCCCTGCATTTTGGCTACTCCTTGCTCCATAAATATAGCACCTATTTAAGGACCAAGCCTTGTTCCCACTGAAGCTGCAAACCTTAGGCAAACTTTGGCACAGGTCTGGGGGCCCTGGTGTTTGCCTGGGGCGTGGTGCTCATGGGGAGCGAGTGGCCCAGGGGCTGCAGGTGTGGTGGGATCATCTGGGTGGTCAGACACAGGGGGAGCCCCTGATGCGATCCTGGGGTCTCAGAATCACAGAATCCCAGAACAGTCTGGGTTAAAATGGACCCCAAATCCCACCCAGTGCCACCCCTGCCATGGCAGGGACACCTCCCACTGTCCCAGGTGCTCCCAGCCCCAATGTCCAACGTGGCCTTGGGCACTGCCCCAGGGCAGCCACAGGAACAATTCCTGCCCATTATCCCCTCCAAAGCTCTTCTGTGCCAGCAGGGAGCCATTCCCTGAGTCCAGTCCCTCCATTCCTTGTCCAAAGTCGCTCTCCAGCTCTGGGAGCCTCTCAAAGGCAGTGGCTGCATCTCCTCTGTAGCTTGGCTTTCAGCCATGGCTGTGGCTCCCATTTCTGTGAATATTCACCCAGCCAAGTGGATTTTGTAGCAATGTTTGTGGTTTGGTGTAGGGCATAGAGACCTTTGGACTTATTTTTTTGTTTTTAAATGCAGGAGGATGTTCTGTGGACTTCCACTCAGTGCCCAGGAATTCTCCTCCTGATCCCAGCTGTTCAGGGAAGATGTGGAGCATGGCCCTGCCCAGAGCTCCCTGTTGGGGCTGGAACAGAGAAATTCTGTGCCTCAGTCATCCAGGAAATATTTGATTGATTATTTTTTCTGCATATTATGTGATCACAGTATTTTTTAAGGATCCAGACACTTTTTCTTCACGTGAAAGTTTCATCACCCCTGTTTCTCTGTCCCCACTGACACTAAATGTTCCTCAACCTGCAACTGAACAATTTTAGGGAAGTCAAAGAAAATCTAATCCTGAGCTCATTCCTGTTTGATGAAATTTAAGCTGTGAGACCCCAAGCCAAGGCCAGTTGAAGACAATGGGAGCATTTCTGTTTGTTTCCATGGGTTTTGTCAACTTTCGTTCGTGCCAGAGGCCCATCACGAGTGTTGCAATTGGGAATTTGTCCATAGGAGCCTCTGCTCTGCTTTACTTAAAAAAAAATAAATTCCAAACCAACCAAACATTTTTATTTTGCTCATGGAAAGAGTGTGGGAAAGGATGAGAATGGAGACAGCCAGTCTGGCTCTGAGCCAACACAGCCTGGCCAAGAGGCAAATTTCCTACAATTTAGAGATCTGCTGCAAGAAAGAAAACCCATTGTTGTGCCAGGCTTTGCAAGTTTTAAGAAAAGAAAAAAAAAAAAGGATAAAGGAGAAAAAAATTAAAAAAGAAAAGTGAAAAAAAGGGAAAAGGGGAAAAAAAGGGAAAAAGGAGAAAAGGGGGGAAAAGGGAGAAAAAGAAGAGGTATAAGGGGAAAAGGGAAGGGAAAAGAGAAGGGGAAAGGAAAGGAAAGGGAAGGGAAAGGGAAGGGCAGGGAAGGAAAGGAAAGGAAAGGAAAGGAAAGGAAAGGAAAGGAAAGGAAAGGAAAGGAAAGGAAAGGAAAGGAAAGGAGTGAGTAAACAATACCTTCTTAAATTAGTTTAAAATTAATTCCTAGAACTTTCTTTCCCAGAAGACAGGCTGGCCCCTCCCTCAGTCATTCCCATACAATGGCTGGCAGAGGTTTCTCCAGGGCAGAAACCTTCAACAGCAATTTTGCAACTCCTGGGATGAGTAATCTTTACTTCTGCCCCACTCTCCTGAGTAAGGGATGCTTGAGTATAAACTGGTTGAAGGGTCTGGCCTGCTGACAGCAGAGCAGGGCTGGGTTGAGCAATGGCTTCTCAAAGTGGCGCCAGCAGCTCCATAACTCTGCAGGAATTTCTTCCACAGAGATTTTGGGCGCAGGCACAACAAACACCCTGGGCTCAGCAGGGAGCTACTCACAGAATCCTGGAATGGTTTGGGTTGGGAGGGTCCCAAATCCCCCCCAGTGCCACCCCTGCCATGGCAGGGACACCTCCCACTGTCCCAGGGGCTCCCAGCCCCAGTGTCCAGCCTGGCCTTGGGCACTGCCAGGGATGCAGGGGCAGCCCCAGCTGCTCTGGGCACCCTGTGCCAGTCAGTGCCTTACATTTTTATTTAAATACTTTGCTTCAAAATACAGCCAAATTAGCTACATTTACGTATTTTTATAAATTTATCAACTAGAAGCAAAATATGAACATAATTGTAAGCTTGGTGTGAAAAAGGCACTCAAAGACCTCATATTGGAAATCTTAGATTATCAAGTTTCAAGATTTCATGTTAAACTTGCCAAGTTTGTAGCTGGATAAGCAGGTATTTTAAATAACATCTTCCTGACTGCACTCCTCAGCTGATAATATTTAGAAATAAACAGTATCTGTAAGTATTTTCACCTTTCTGGAGTTTTTTAATAGGAATTAGTGAGGCTGAATCTCAGGGGACAGCTTTATTTTGTTAAACCTCTAACACATTTTGTTTCATGTTGAGTCTTTGGGAGGTCTAATATGTTTTGGGTGGGTAATGTTTCCATTTATTACTACTCCATTCATAATCCATTACTTGGATAATTCCTCATTTGTGAGACCTGGAGAAATTATGGTATTCACAGGCATTTTTTGAATATTTATATAATGTCATAGCAGGGCTTAGGATATCAGTTGGCTGGAGACAAAGGCAGGATCCTCAGTTATTCTCATACTTAAGTACCAGTTTGATTCCTTGGCAAAAATGTAAATTACAGCGTTGGAAGGCAAAGAATTATTGAACAAGGGGATTACATTGCAAAGCAGTTATTTCAACAGCTGCTGCCCGTAAGAGGGGATCGGAATTTTTCAGGGATGTAATTTTCCTGCGCAGAACTCTGCTACAAAGTGGGAATATCAGCACAATTAAAAGGACAAACATCCACAGGATTCTATGGGCTGTGCTGAGTGTGAGCTGCTCCTCCTTGGGCTGGGAGCTGCTCCCACGTGGAGCAGGAGATGTTGGTGGATGTAAGGGCAGCTCAGGCTGAGCGGCAGCTTGGGCTCTTCCACAGCAGATCCAAAATCCCTGGAATTTCTCCTGGAGCTGTTCTCCCTGTGGCTCCCAGCCTTCCCACTGCCATTTCTGGCCAGGGGAGTTAATCTTGCTCCTACTTAAAGGCTTCATTTTCTGGCACGGGGGCTCCTGCCTTCCATGGCCCGAGGACATCCAAGAGTCACCAGGTGTGAACAATCCCGGGATTACCCTGCAGGAAAGGTACACGGCCCTAACTCTGCACTTGGCCATTTCCATCTGAGAATATAAATGACGTTTTCAGAGCAGGGAAAACACGATTCATTTCCCTCCTCAGAGGGGAAGGTGTGGAGCAGGCCAGGTAAGTGAGTTGCCACCGATCACGCGGGGAACCAGGCTCAAAATCCAGAATAAATATGTCTCCTGAATCCAATTTTCATTTCCTGGGCAGCAGGTATTTTTCCCTGTCTCCTTCCTTTGCAGCAGGAGCTCTGCAGTGACAGTTACTAATGGGTTGCAATCATCATGGATCTCACACCAGCGTACAGCACAACCAGGAGGTGTAACAACAAGGCTCCACTAAATAATCCATTTTGGCAACCTGACATCCAGGAGAAGTTTATTTTATGTAAATAACAGTTGATTTAGGTCTGGATCATTGCAGAGCCTCCTCCTGGTTCTGGGACCTTTTGCTTGGGAGGGGAATTTTGGGCGGGAGCAGAGAGAGGGAAGTGCCCACACGAACACGCAGCTGGAATGTAGCACAAACACCAGTGTGGGATTTGAAAAGTCCAAAGAAGGAATAAATTTTCCTCCTATCAATTGTGCTCTACTCACAGGTGAAAAACATCTTCCCATAAAGCCAGGAAACAGTAAATAATCCCTAAATAATCCCTTGGAGCAATTGAAGACAGACACGGAATTGTCATCCCAAAAGGAAGAGTTCCATCCTACATCAAGGTATTCCTTGGGACTACAGGTGTTTGGGAATCCTGGGAGGATCTGGGGTTTATCTGTGCTGGTTGGATCTATCACAAAGCAGGCCATAAAAAGGCTTTTGCAAACACTGGTGGGAATTAGTCTTTATGCAGAGAAATTGTTGGAAATTATTTAAATTGCAGTGTCAGTATTTACTTTTCCTGGACTGAAATCACAATGTCCTTGTCTGTCCAAAACCTTGGTGCCTTCTCTGGCAGCTTCCATTTGCCTGCAGTGCTAAACTGAGAGTCATCAGAGGGCTTGACTCTTGGCTTTACTTTAGTCACAGCCTTACTAACCCTGTTTAAAAATGGCCACTTTACATAACTAAGTTGCTAAAGGATGTCCTGAATGCCTGTCCCGATGCTCAGTCAAAATTAATGGTGCAAATCCATTGTTTTTAAGGAATATGCCCTGGGTTCTTTGGTTCTTCCTGAGACATTTGAGCTGTTGCAGGGAGTGTTTGTTTATATTTGTGGGTTTGAATTTAAGCAGAACTGTTTTTATGGGAAGTGTGATGTTGCTCGCATCGATTTGGCAACTGGGGAGATGGTGTTAGTGGGTGACCTTGAAAAATGTGATAAGTGGCAAGGGTGCTGAAAGGTTGAGGCACAAATGGGGTGGCTAAAAGCATATTTATTTCTAGCCTGTGCCAATGGAGAGGGGTGAAATCCATGGATCTCTTCTCCTCAAGAAGAAGCTCCTCACTAGCCATGGAGTGCTTTCCACCACGTCCATCTCAGCTCTGCAGAGAAAATATTCACAGCTATAACAGGGTTTTGTGAAACCTGACAACAGGGAACCTGGCAGCCTCAAAGAAGAAAAATGAAGGGGAAATTTTCAAAGTAAGACCCGTAGCTGCTGCAGTTTGTGTGGAAAATGATCTAGAAAAGGGTTAAAACAAGAAAAAAACTTGTAGACGCTAATTCTGCTCTGCTTGTAGCAGCTGAAGGTGAGTGTGGTGTGTAACAGCAGAGTGAGGAAATTACCAAACATTTCCCAATCCCTTTCTGTCAGAGATGGAGCAAACGCAACCCCCAGGGTGCAGATGGTTCCTGTGCCACTTAGGCATCCACACAAGTATTTCTGTTTGCCAGAATGAAGCAGAGATTTTGGCTGATAATGATTTATTATTCTCAGCACAGTGATAATTTAGTGGTTTCCCCAGTAAATCAGCCTGAAGTCTTCAAAGAGAACTGGGAGGACCAGTCCCTATCCTTGAAAAAATCCAGTTTGGGATTCCCTGAAAAAAATCCAGTTTGGGTTTCCCTGAAAAAATCCAGTTTGCTTGGGCAGGAGCATGGCTAATTAGGGATTTGCAGGAAAACAGAAAACACAGATAAAGAAGGAGTTTATAAAGTATTATTGATGTCACAAGTTTGTGTTGCACGAAACACACCAGGGTGCCTCTGAGCAGGCAGGGAATGAATTTATGGCTTTAGGCAGCAGTGGTGGGATGGCATCTCCTGGTGGATCCCAGCCAGCTGAAGGAAACAGGAAACCAGGGCACTCAGAGATGGGTGCTGCAGGAAAAAAATAGGCTGGACAAGTCTTCTTGCTGCAGCATTTAAATAAAATTGTGCTTAGAGATACTGATGGGACATCTGGAAAAGGAAAGAAATCCTCCATCTCGTGCTGGCTACAAAATGTGCTGAGGTTTTACCTGGGAAATGTTTAGACAGAGCCAGAAAAATGGGAACAGAAAGTGGCATTCTTTGAGATTCCCCAGGTTCTGAGGAAAGCTTGAAATGTGGAACATTCTGAAGAACCAGGGACTTCTGCAACCAGGACTTTGTTGCTCTGACTCATTAAAATAACAGGGGAAAAGGAGAGCAGCTGTCACATGTAAGATTTCTCCAATGCTACCGGTGGCCTGGACACCACGTGACAATATTCCCTATTTTCCAGGAGGATGCTTACCGTGTTTCCTCATGATTCCTCCTGATATTGGTTGTCTTTCCAAAGTATTTCCAAGGCAAATTAAAGTTGTGCTCTTCTTATTTTTTCTCCTGTGTCTGTTTTTGTCTGAGCTCTTGCATTCCCATCCCTGCAGTGCCCAAGGCCAGGCTGGACACTGGGGCTGGGAGCACCTGGGACAGGGGAAGGTGTCCCTGCCATGGCAGGGGTGGCACTGGGTGATTCCAGCCCAAACCACCCTGGCATTCTGTGATTCCCTGACACCTGGAGTAGCCAAATGCAAAGCTTTGGATAACTTTGAAATAAAAAAGTTATGTATTTAATTAATAAAGTGGTTGATAAAGCCTCCCCCCATCCCCAACCCATCCAGCTGATTGCTTTGCAATCATGAGATTTAAGGGAAAAAAACACCGAATCCATAAAGCTGAATTCTTTTTATTTGCCTTCTGGGCTGCGAGGCTGCTTTGCCATTGGAATTTTTCTCCATGGTCATGGAAATTGGAGAGTTGTTGTTGTTGCTGCAGTGGCATTTGAGAGCCTCCAGGAATCAGCTGGTTCTGAGTTAAACTTCACAAAGAAACACGAGATTTTTTTGGCACGGCACTAGACACAAGTATTGTCACATTATTTCATGTTTCCCTCAATGGGAAATTCCCAAATACATCCTGTTTTTAAGTTGTATGCTAGAGGAATAATAGGCTTCTGGAGACAGATTAATTTATAAAGTGAAGAACTAAAATTCCTCCTTCAAAGATGTGACACTCATTTGAAGTCCTCACATTGTTGCAGGCACAATTGCTCCTCTCTGCTTTGTTTATCTCTAGGACTTGCATTAATTAGCACTTAGAAATGCTTTTGAAGAGCTTCATTCATCGAGTTCCTACTAAAACCATCTTTTAAAACTCCAACTGACCTCCTTCAAGCAGCCCACACTGGAGGTTTAACCTTCTTGGATACACTTTATTATTTTTGTCACTGCCATCAGCTTCTTTTGAAATAATTTAAAAAAAGGTAAAAAAGTAAAGCTTCAAAATTAAACCACATAAATAGCATTTATTTAGCATATAATACATAATAGAATGAACAGAACATTTTTGCCTTGGTGTTTTCTGTGTGGTATTTATTTAGTTGAAACCAAGACATCTGGAGCTATTATAGTAATTGCTGCATTTTCCACCTGACAGGGAGGAGTCACTTTTTGGTTGCTGTCATCTTTGTGTCCTTTGTCCCTTTACTCTTTGAAATGCAATTGTGTTTATTTTTCCTTATCTGTAGGCCACAGAATCACAGAACCCATGAGGTTGGAAAACCCCTCCAAGACCATTGGGTCCAACCATTCCCATCACTGCCAAGGCCACCCTGTCCCCAAGAACCACATCCAAACATTTATTCACATCTTAGAGGACCAGGACCTGGATATTCAGAAATAATTCCAGTCCCTGGGCATTGGTGAGGGTGAGGGGGCTGTCCCTGCCCAGGAGGGTCCCTGCCATCCCCAGGTGACGCTGCCTGGCACTGCCAGGACTGATCTGTTTTCCTTCTGAGTTTGCCTTGTCTTAAGGGACAAAGAGTTAAAGCTTCTTCCCTCAAAGTGAACATTCCAAGCTGGATGATAGGTGCTTTTAAACCAGAGGGAAGAGTCAAGGAGAAGAGAAATAAAGAAAAGTGCTGACTTTATTCTCAACCTGGGGAGTCCTAGGCAGTGAAGGGAAGCATCTCCCTGCCATGGCAATGTAGCAAATTTCAGGAGGAAAATGGTTATTTCTTCTCTCAGGCCCAGCCATCTGTCACAGTTATTGAGACACTCCTGCTCCACTAAGTCTTGCAAAACTCTCGCTGAAGTTGGGAAAGCTGAGGTGTCTTAAAGCAAAACCCACTTTCTGCTGGCAGAAAGCAGGAGGGAGCCTGAAATCTGAGGCTTTTGAAATGGAGATAACATCTTCTTGGCTTTTTGTGAATCAGCCAGGATGCGCAAAGCTGAGGACCGAATCAAAGAGAAGGGAAAAAGGAAAAGTGGAGGGCTGTGGGCTGTAACATGGTCCTGCTCCTCTGGGGAGGGTCCCCACTCCAGCGGGTGAAGTGGAGCTGCTGAGGGTTGGGAGTGAGGAGCCCAGCCCATGTCATGGATGCTCTGGAGAAGTGGTGATTTGAATTTTATGCTATGGAAAATTGTTGATCACTAAAAGGCAGATCAGCCTTTCCTGGGGCTGCTTTTATTTACGAGGGAGGGTGTGATATGTGACTGTCCTAGTCCAGAGCCGAGTGGAATCTGCTCTGTTCTGGAGTCAACCCAGAAATTAATTTGCTTGTCTGAAAGCCAAACCTACCTTGTCTGCTCTCACGTGTTTTATTTACTGCTCCATCTTTTTGGAGCTCTTTGTCAATAGATTTACAAATACTGTCCGTTAGTGAGGAATTCTGAGGAAGGATTTTTTATACGGGATGTTTCCAGTGATCCTTCTACCTTCTACTTAATGTGCAATGTTTATTTATTGCCGTGTTGTATGATTGCAATAAACAATTGCAGCTGTCAGTTCCTTCTGATTAAATACCGTATTTGTTAAATAAATAAAATGATAGTAATGAACTGGGCCATTCTTTGCTTGTAATGTATGGCTTTCATATTTCTGACACTTGGGAAGATATATGAAATGCTGATGTGCAGGAGAAGGCCTGTAAATCAACGGGAGCTGGAAAAGATTCGGATCTGCTGCCTTGCAGAGGGTCATCTTTGCCATTAGAAACTCTGAGGGCACTTTTGACTTCTCTCTGGGCCAAGAGGAGGAGGCTGGGCCCAGAGGACACTCATCAAGAGCTGGCGAAGGGAGGATTTTAAAGCACACGAGCTCTCTCAGGACGTGCAGGAGGATTTGTGTGCACAGTTAACGGGCCAGGGGCTGGGGCAGGACCACAGGTGGAGTCTCCATCCCTGTTCCTGACCAGCAGCACCCCCAGGGTGGCTCTGCTGCCGGGGCTGGTTATTGCTCCCAGCAGAGCCACAATTGAGGAGCAGGAATTTTTCCTCTCTGGCTGTCGGTAACGCCGAGGCGCAACCGGCAGAACCCCTCACGTGCACTTTTTAATTAAACAATTGGTTTTATTTCCAGGCAAACCGAGCTGTGTTGCTTGGTGGTTAAAGCTGTGGGTTTCTCTGCTGGTGGAGGTAAGGTGTTAAGTTTGGCTGCTGGAGGTGTTTCCAAGAGCTTCCTCGCAGCAGAGCTCAGCAATTCCCACCGATTCAGTAATTCATGTGCAAGGTGCTCTCACACCTCCTCTTCATTTTATTCTCTGCATTCCGCAGAGCAACCTTATCTCCACCTATCAATTATGGTGGTATTAATTTATACCGCTCTGTATATCTCTCTTACTTCTGCTGTTTGTCGCATGCTTGCTTAAAATATGTCAGCGTCCCTGAGTCTGCAAAATGAGGCCAGAACTGAGCAGTGCAGGGTTATTTATGGGCAAACGCCACAGCAGGGGTTTGGTATTGGGTTTGTTGGGGTTTTTTTTTGTTTTTTTTTTTTTGGTTTTTTTTTTCTGAGAGGGCTTAAATAACGAACAAAAATAAGATTTAAAAAAGTTGTCAGAAGAGTACCCAGAGATACTGTGCAAACAGGAAGCGTTTTGATTATGTTCGCTGGTGCAAAATTAGTAAAGAGTTTGAAATCGTCTTGTGCTTACAGATTCCATTGTTTTCAAAGAATAATTCCATCTATTTTAACATTTTCAAGTATAATTCCATTGGTAATAGCTCTTCCTTTGATTGTGAGCTGCGCTAATTGAAAGGTGTGGTGCAGTGTCTGTTTTGGCAGTTATGCTTATATCTTTTGTTTAAAAACTCAAAGTGTTGGCTTTCCTGTCCAGCCTTCCTTAGTATATTCTGTTTTGGTGATGTGATGACAGACTTACAGTGTGTTTCCTTGTGTGTATGGTAACAGATGTTTATGTGAATAACAGACTTTTTTATGAAGGCACACACTTTATAGCCAAATACTAATTAAAAATAATTGCATGTAAGCATTTTTGTTTATTCCCTGTTGTGCATCTTTAATCATTTGAAATCACCTGCAGTTGAAAACTGAGGCAAAGATTTGATACTGCAATTATAAGAGGCCATCTGACTCTATATTAGAAAGGAACAGCCACACATTTGAAGAGGAAATTATTACAAAAAGTGTGTGAATTCCTGCCCTCTTGGAATTTGCTTTTATACAGGATGAAAATACCAGCGCGTGGTTTTGTTACACTAATAGAAGTTTAAGGTATCTTATCTCTCCAAACAATCGGTTCTTGACTGACATCCTGTTCAGGACATATTCTGTGCACTAATAAGCTCATTACAAATATATTTTAATTAGACGTGTAACAGATGGTTCACAGTAAATACGGGCAGTGGTACTTTTTAAAGAATAGAGAAAAAAACCACAGGTTTTTTTTAAGGACTCAGCATCTCAGGTTGGATTTTATCAATAGCTGATTGAGTTAAGCAAAGGGAAAATTACTGTCAAAAGCACTTGAAGTCATGAAAGAAGTAAAAACTGAACAAACCCAAAGAAAACCCACCAAAGGCAGCGTTAGCAGAAGTGTGTGTGTTCAATAAAGACCAATCAATACTGAAATGAAAGGGACATTTTCTCAGGCTTCCAAACCACTTTAATCTTCCCGCAGAAGCAAGGCAGAGTTTTATTCCAGATCCCACCTGTCGCCGGCGAGAGGCCACAGCAATTCTCTCCCTCTGCTTTCCGGATCTCTCCATCAGATCTGGGAAATAAATTAAAAATAAAACCCAGGACCGTACTTGGCTCAGGTTCCTGTCCAGAGCAGAATCCTTGGGAGGGCAGGGAAGGATCCCTGTCCCTGGAGGAGGGAGAGTGCCACCAGGGCCAGCCCAGAGCAATGTCCATGGCTGTGGTTCCCAGTGCATTTTCCTGCCTGGGGTGGGATCAGGAATTGTTGCCCCACCTGCTGCAAGCCTTGGCTCCCTCCTGATGTTCACAGATAACACAGCAGGTTTTAATAACGTGTAAATCCATAGGTGTTTGGGTTTGTGGAAGTCGTGGAGGTGCATCATAGGGACATGAAGGTGATGGCTCTAGTTCTGTGCATTTTATTTCTTGTTTTCATGGAGGAATGAATGGGAATGGTTGATTGAGCCAATGGTTTAAAGGTACCCAGCAAAAGGAATTGCTCTGCACAGGTTCACCAGAGAGGGAAATGGAGTAATTTAGATAAATGTCACTGTTATCTTTTCTGGAATTATACAGAATCATGAAATGGTTTGGCTGGGAAGGAACCTTAAGCCCATCCAGTGCCACCCCTGGGACACCTCCCACTGTCCCAGGCTGCTCCAAGCCCCAGTGTGGTTTCCAAAGGAGAGGAGCTTTGTGAAGCAGTTTTGGGGTGGTTTGGAGCAGGAAACAACTCCAAGCACTGTGCAGCCTGAAGTTAGTTCATCCTATTGATTTAAAGATGAGACTCAAACAGTGCCATATCTCTTAAGAATATTTTCCTCCTCTGCTACTCCAATGCTGAATTTCTTCTTGGGTGACATCCGTGTCTGTGAGCAAAGAGTGCAGTGACAGTGTCCCACCTTTAGGCTGGTCTGCTGGGAAACAGCTTCCAAAAATAAAAATAAAAATAAAAATAAAAATAAAAATAAAAATAAAAGTAAAAGTAAAAGTAAAAATAAAAATAAAAGTAAAAATAAAAATAAAACTAAAATTAAACTAAAACTAAAACTAAAACTAAAACTATAAACAACTATAACTATAACTATAAATATCATAAATAGTATAAATATTTTGTGGACACAAAAATAACAGATTTTTGTGTCCACAATGTGAAAGGATCTGCAGGAGTCCATCTGGATGTTCCCTGACTCCTCCAGCCTCTGCCACCACTGAGGGCACTCAGTCCACCCCCATTCTTTTGATTGGACTATCAAATCTTATTGTTCTTTTTTACCTTCTGGAACCTAATATCTTAGGGTAAACATCGCTCAAAGGAGGATCCAGCAGAAAAAATTATATTATATTTGACCTTTTTGTAGCATAACATTTCAGGAAAATATTATCTCACATGAGATTTCGTGCAGTAATGTTGGGATTAATTATGTGATAGATGTAGCACGATGTAAGTGCTTTTCACGGCGTGCTGGTGCAGGTAGGATAAAGCTGTCTGCAGCTCAGGCTGCTTGGGAGCATTTTTGGGGGTTTGGAGAAAGATTCCTGGTCCAAAAGAGCCCTGCCAGGGAGTAAATGCACCCTCAGCCAACAGGATGCCCTCGTAATCCAGCTTCTTTCTGGATCTGCAGCTGCAGCACTGCATAGAGCAGGTGTTGAAATCACTAATAGCAAATAACTGCCTGATTCTGGTTCTAACCTTAATTATCAGCTGTGCTTCCATGTCCACTTCCAAACCTATTCCCTGCTTTCACCATTTCAGCAGGAGCACATCAGGCTCACGGGGAGAAGCATTAGGGGTGTCACTTAAGGTAAATGAGCAATTGTAAATTAAAGTCAACAGAGTAAGGATGGGTTTTTTAACCACCTGAGCAGCTGCTGGAAAATAGAGCTGCTGGGGGAGATGGTTCTGTCTGGTGACCGACAAGTGCTTGGTGTAGGGTGCTAGGAAGGTAAAATTTTATATGAGCATAAATGATGAGATCTATTTTTAGAATGGAACTAGATCTCATCGTGGTATATATTTAAAAAGAAAGAGGTTTTTCAGTAGAACACACTGTCAGGGGATGTTTGGATGAACTGGTTTGTGTGGATAAGGACTGGGAAGCAGCTTCTTCTCACATTAGTGGAGCTGAGTGTCTGATTCTGACCTACATTCCTTTATTAACCTTAGGGGTGGTTTCCAGCTCTGACTGACAGACTGGGATTTGTGGTGCTTTTCCCTTGGGATCATTTGTGGACACAGAAGCTGGGGCTGCCCCTGGATCCCTGGCAGTGCCCAAGGCCAGGCTGGACACTGGGGCTGGGAGCACCTGGGACAGTGGGAGGTGTCCCTGCCATGGCAGGGGTGGCACTGGTGGGATTTAAGGTCCTTTCCAGTCCAAACCATTCCAGGATTCTGTGATTCTGGTTTATATTCCCTTGGAAAAGACAGGGGATCAACCCCAGTGACAATTAGAAACAAAAATCCAGTTTAAATTTGAAAAGAGAGAGAATCTGTGGGGGAGAAGAGAAGCAATCAGAGCCCAGGGAGGGAGCAGAAGGATTAGGAGGCTCCAATCCTTTTGCAAAGGTGATTCTGGAATAGTGGGGAAGGAAATGGGGGGGCTCATCCTGCACTGGGCTGGGCGCAAGCTGGAGGTGATGAAAGTACCTGAACACATTAATTCCTTCTCAGAGCTCTCCATCCAAGGCTGGGCAGCTCCAGAATTTGCTGTTTATGTGCAGGTGGGACATGTGACAGGGATGATTTCTGAAGTTGCATCACGTTCCTCAGATTTTCCCTGGATCTGACTGGTAAAGGTGGTGGAGGCACAATTTGCAGGCAGATGTACTTGGCAGCCCTTGCATCTCTCAGGAAGTATTGACAACATTCCCAAAGACCTTTGGAAAAAAAATGTTGAAACTATGTGGTCTAATATCTGTTCCTTGCCTGGATCACATCTTATAAATTCTGCATCTTTCTGCAGTTACATCACAGATTACATTATTTATTTTGCAATGCAGCAAACACAGCCATGGAGAAATGTTTGACAAATGGCTTTTTGCAAATATCCCCAGAAAAAAAGGAGTTTGTTATTGAAGTGCTTCATGAGTGATAACATGGAAGAGTCTGAGAGAGAAATATTCATAATATTTTCCAATTTATTTACCTGTGTTTGAGCAGGCATTTGAAATTTTTAGCCATCCAAACCAAGTTTCTCTGCTTTATTGTTGTGCCTTCAGGGAATAAATGTCCAGTTACACACTCAGATTGGACAGAGGCTGCAACAAAGTTCATTTTAGATATTATTTTAAACAAATTGTGGTACCAGAAAGTCCAGAAGTGGCATCAGATATTCCTGATTCCCTTCTATGGCAAAAAATTGTCAATGACTTTCTTATTTTAGGTAGAAAAACTTTACAATGGTGTAAACCTGGAAAATGAGAATTTCTTTTTCATTTTGGCTGCCCTTTCTGCTTTGAGGTTTGAAAACCCCTCCAGATTTCATTATAATTTAGGTGTATTATTTTGAAAATTGAAGTGATGTGAGGTTTTGCAGTATTTTAAATGATATTACGATATCTTTGCAAATTATACTGCCTTTGTCCTTGGTTCGTTTTTATTTCACACTTTTGTTATTTCCAGAATCCAACAAAATGTGTTTTAAGTGTGAATTATTTCTTGGATTATTAAAATGTGGTTTTTAAAAAAATTGAAGCAGAATTTCCTAAATTCCATTCGCATTTAAATTTCCAGTCTTTCAGAGGGGCCTGGCTTGTTTTATGCACCTGCTGACAATCCCTATTCCAAGTTTATTCCCGTTTTTCCTGCGGTTCTGTCGCTGTTCCAGCTGTGCAGGGCGTCACACACTCCTTTAATTCTTTTGCTTCATCTGCTTCAGTCTGGGCTTGATGCAAGCCCAGTCATTTAATGTCATTTGATCTTCATCAGTGTGGTCCCTGCAGGAATTCCAGCCTGGAAGGGCCCTGCAAGGCCTGGTCATCCCCTCTCCCCCCCTGACCCAGCCCCTCTTCTGCACCCAGAGATTGTTTGCTGAGCATCCCCCGTTTTTCCATCAACTTTGGACCCACGTGCCAAAATTTACTGAAGAGCTTCTGCAGTGAAATCTGGGGAATATATTTTTATTCTGATAGAAATAAAATTGTGACTGGAATTGCATTTCTAGGGAATAAACATTGGATGCAGGATTGATGATTAAATGATCTGATTTTACTGCCGTACATTAAAAAGTGCTAGAAACAAATTTAATTGTTTTTACAGTAAACATTTAATCTCTAATGCTGAGATGATTATTTATATGGGAGGGATGGAGCAGGGAATGTTTGGCAATCACAGAAGGAAAAGACTCTCATGCCATCCATCCCCTCACTCTGCTGGGGCTGTCTGGAGAGGTCCTTCCACTCTTCCCACTGGGACACTGATACTCAGCTCTATGTTTTATTTCTATTTAATTTTTTTGCAGTTATCATTTCCCTAAACTCATGTCAGGAAAGAACCGCAGCTTTAATTATTCGCTTCTTTTGATAAACTATCTTAAAATAAACATTATGCTACTCTTCCCATCCTTTCCCTTTTTTCATTACTTATCCAACTCGTGCTGTTCATTAATCTTGGGGGTTTTCCATGACACCCTAATGGCTCTTGCTGCCCAGCAATCATTATCCCAGTGCAGCTTGTCACCAGCTCTTCCATCCATCAGCCCCTCTCATCTGTCAGGGCTGTGGCTCTGCCACGGCACTGGCCAGGCCCCTCTGCCTGCCCTGGCCACTGGAAATCCCCCAAATCCTCCATTTCTCATCCCTGGGTGCTAACCTGGTGTTAACCCCGCCAGATCCATAAAATTAAAGTTTGAGAGGTAGGTGACAGCCTGGGTGAGGGGCAGGTACTGAGATGTCTTTGCTGTGTTTCACTTCTGCCCCGTGTTCTGGGTGAGACTTGCCAGGTTTTGCTGAAGACTTCCAGTTGTGCACCTCAGGCACTCAAAAAATGGGAAGCTGAGCACTGAATTCCATGAGAACAGCATAAACATGTAGGAATACATATAAATACTGTGGGGTTTTCCCAGTTCTTTCAGACCCAACCAGTTGCTGTGTCCAAAGTTTTCTCCTAGATCACAAAGTCTAGAAAAGGGTAAAAAGTCAAACCCCTGAATGAATACCATTCCCAGAAGCTCAGACCCCCAAACAGAAATGTAAAATATTGTGAAAGCTGGCTATAGACCCCCAAGCAGCCTTGAGAAGAAGGATGGAGCTGCACTCGGGTTTCCAAGATCCCCCCCAAGTGCCTTCTGCCCTCCCAGAGCTGAGGGGATGCAGGACCCAGGTGTTTATTCAGCCTGTGGATCTCACTGTGAGCTCCATTATTAACTCAGGAATTCTCCCAGCTTTGCAGACAGTGAAGAGATCCCTTTGAATTGCAGAGGGTTTTAGGATGTCTAAGGGGAAACTTTTTCCCTGTGCACAAAGTGCCAGCAAAGCCAGCAAGTGCTTTGGATGGAGGACGTTCAACCCATTCCTCAACCACCCATTAAATTCAACCAAAAATCCTGTTTTCACCTTGATTCATGCTTCTTCACCCTCCCATGGAACACCCTGTTAACAATTTGTGGAGGTCTCTTGCCTGGAATATCCCCGCTCCACCAGACTGTTGACTCCAATTTCATAAATGTGTAAGAAGTGAGCAAATTAAGTAGTATGAACTCTGACAGTCCTCTGACACTGCCAGTGTAGTGTACTGGCCCACACATGCTGTACAGCATAATGATTACATTACAATCTTGTGATATTATTCAAAATGACTTCAGATAAATGAATGATAAACTAGGGGTTATGCTTCCTTTATTACAGGGCTGATAAGGTAGCTAATCAGTGTCCAAGTATATGTCATTACATAAATTATGAACCAGGGTTTGATGTGTTTTCCCCAAGAGCCGGCGCCCGAGTGTCATCTGGTGTGAGGCTGCAGCCTGAAAAATGAATTCTGAAAACAACAGTGGGTTTTGTTCCAACTGGATTAATAAATTACTAATAAATAACCTTAAAAGGTTGCAGGAGAGTCCTTTAATCTATTAGCAGAATTTCCTACCAGCGAATCCTGCGCTTTCTCTCATATCAAAGATTAACTTCCCATGCAAGGAGTTGAACCCTCACGCGCCCTCTGAAGGAATGATCTTTTGACAGCTCTGCAAAGAATAAATAAAGCATTCTGATTGCTCTTCTCCTGCCTGGAATGAACCCAGGGCAGCTGGGAAAGCCCCATGGACAGGCCTGAACCCCTCTGTGAACCACCAAGTGATTTTGGCAGTCGCTAAATGCAGGTGCTGCCCATCCCTCTCTTCTTCTCAGGGTGGATGGACCTCAATAGAAAGATGAATCCAGCAGAATCACTGAGGTTGGAAAAGCCCTGTAAGGTCATTGGGGCCAACCATAAACCGTGTTCCTCTCCCCTGATGCATCCTCTCGTTCACCCCTAAATATCAATGGTGTGATATGACCCACCAGGAGCTTTGCTGACTCAAATGTTTTACCAAAAACTCTGCTCAGACCTGATCCTTTCAGCAAAGAGCTCATGAGCTGCCCCTCTAGTGCTCCACGTATTATTTATGGGGAGTAAGAGGTCTCAAACTGCCCTGCTCTCTAGGCAGTCAAACTAAGATTAAAAATAGATATTATTTGAAAACTTGATTCTATACTTTTCTGAAAAAGACTCCGAAATCCTATGAGACCAATGTAGGCTTTTCCAAGAAATTTTACAATATGAAAAGACCCTTTTGTTTTTTCCTCCACAGTGAAAACTGTTTGGGCGAAGGGGAGAAAATGCTTCTTCTGTGGAACAGATGTTTTCTGTTGAAGGCACTTTCTGAGTGCATTTGACCATCTCTGTGAGCCCACACACTCCAGGAATGCTGAGAGCTGAGGGGACAACATTTGGCTGCAGTTACACGGACACAAATCCACTGCACTCGGGTCTGTCAGTCTGACAAGACTTCCAGCTTGAGTTCATCTTAACTGCACCCGACCTGAGCCCATTGGAGTGAAGATTGACTTACAGAGCACTCGGATTTACAGATACTCCCAGCAATGTTTACACAGTTCTTTGGGTGTTTCAGCTCTAATCCTACTGCTATCAGAATTCAGTTTATACCTTATTTTTCATTTAGTTGCTGAAATATAGTTGGAGAGTCACTTGTGGCTTGAATGAGAATAAGAGGAAGAAATGGGGCTTTTCCTTTTATTGGTGCCAAGGTGGAGCTGCTCCTGCAGTGCCCGCAGGGATGGGTGAGATGTAGGATGATGATGTGGGAATAACCTAATTAGGTATTTTGAGTGGAAATTTGCTTATCCTGGGCTGTGCTAGCAGTGGAGGTTGGTCCTCCAACCAGTGAGCATCTTGTGAAACAATGAGGGGGAATGGATTCAAAGGGACAGAGAGTAGGTTTAAATTACATATTGGGAAAAAAAAAAATCCTTAGGTTTTAAATTAGGAATTAAATTAGGAATTTTAGATTAGCATTTTTTTAATTAGGGATTTTAAATTTTTAAAAAGGGTGGTGAGGTTCTGTCACAGGTTGCTCAGAGAAGCTGTGGCTGCCCCATCCCTGGAAGGGCTGAAGGCCAGGCTGGATGGAGGTCCAAGAAAAAACCTAGTTGCATTCAATATATTCAAGATATTTTCACTGATTGTGATATGCAAATGTAAGCACAAGGAACCTCCTAAAAACCTTGTCATTATCCCTGTCTCAGGCTTTAGGAACACAACATCACCTCTTCCCAGGGGCTGCTTCTTTGGGGCTCAGTTGCTGTAATTTGTGTCAGAGGTGCCAGAGTCACACAGGGTGACACCGATGGTGGCACCAGCCCTCGAGCCCCTGTTGTCTGATTGAAAACAAGACAAAGGCAGTGAAATGGAAGAAGACAAAGAGGGCAAGAGTAGCAGCAACCAGCTAATGCCATGTGCTGACTGAGATCTGAGCTGGGTGGCTCTGAATCAAATGAAAGGACCATTAAAATTTAATTCGTGAAATGCTCTACACTCTGATTGCTCCTCAACCATCAACAATTTGTTCACTTTTTTGCAGCTGTCAGAACCATCTCAGAGACTGGTGACATTTGGATGTTTTGAATAAACATCTAAATTGTGCATGTTTACCAAAACCAAATCCCAAAGTAGGCAGCGCTCTCTGATCATTAGTGAGAACTCATCAGCCGTAAGCCAGAGATCAGTTCCTTCACTTTAGCTCTTCAAAAAGCCTCTCTGCAGGAAAAAAGAGCAGCAGGAAGTGAAAGTTGGCCTCAACCAAAACATAAGCAGGTTTTGAACCCACCACCAGCCCAATGAACGTCACAGGAATGGTGAATGAGGGTCCCTGAGAGTCCCCACATCCTCATCCTCCCTTGGCTGGGACTCTCTGGAACTTCATACTCAACAGATGAAAAAATGTTTCAGGAAAAACTCAGAAAAATCTGACTTAAATGGATTAGATGTGCATGGCTCAGTTGGCACATTGACTGTGTCCTGTCACTGTCTGCCCATCTAAAAAGTCACTCAGCTCCTTTTTGTAATCCACCTTCGAGTACTGGAAAGCCACAATGCCTGGAGCCTTCTTTCCTCCAAATGAGCTGCAAGATTCCTGGGTTTAGGGCCAAAGCATCATTTGCTCTGCAAACCCAGGGCCTGTGGTCCTTGCACAAGGCTCTGTGTGGGATGGGTTGTCATGGGCTGTGTGTGGGATGCTGACTTTATACACATCTGCAGCAATGTGAGGATGTCCCACCAGCCAGGGGCACCCCAGGCCCCTGGAATTGGGTTCCCACATCCTGAAAAAATCATGAGAAGTTCTTTGACTCTTTAATCCAGCCGCAGACTGAGAACTGCAAGCAGTATCTTTATCAAAGAACTTCTAGAAAATGAAATGCAAAAGCAGAACAGTCCCTTTATCATCCAAAATGATGATAAATGGCAGTTTGAAAGTAGAACAATTTGTTCTCCTGTAGAAGCATAGGACCTGAACTGGGTATACATTTTTTTCACTCTCAGACTATTCTCATCAGTTGCTTCATGCTCGTATTAATAACAATTAATTATAATTTTATCCTGATATAGCTATGTTGACTGAAATAGAGTCACACAGGGGATTAATTTGGTCCAGGATACTTTTCCATCACTGCACTTCTCGCCCGTGTTTTTTCAAAGCGTTATTGGAATAAATTAATTTGAAAATTGTTAATTGTTCAATCGTTAATTGAAAAGTTAATCTTATTCTCCAGATTCTCCAAACAGAAAACCTCTGATTCTTCTCAGCAAATATTTACAGCCCGGGACTTGGGCAGTGAGTGAGGATGCAGCCGCCACGATGGGAGGACAATGGAAATTTTTAAAACCAAACACGATATTTACAAAGTCTGTTGCACACAATGGACAATATTGTAAAAGAAAAATATAATACATGTGCACAATAAGGTGAGAGCAAATACGTTTTCATTTTTTATTTTGTTGACTAGTATACAAGGTTCTAAAAAGGGATTTTTTTTTTCTCCCTTTGTGAAGAACGCACTACAGATTTACAATACTATATTCCACTGTATACATTTGCTAACAAAAAATACCACTGCTGTATCCACACCAGTGACAAATCTGCCAGGAAGTGACTAGTTGATATGCCTTTTTATTACTGCAGCTGCCTTGTTTTTTCTAGTCAAAATAAAAGAAAATCACAGGATCCTTAAAATAATAGCTGACAGCAGGTAGTTACTGAGAAATGCATGTCCCTGGCTCTTAACTTTGTAGCATCCATCCAGATGGCAGATTAGAGGCTGGGATCTGCAGGTTGGTGACAAATACATGGGTAATAGCATTCAGCTTGCCTAACTGTAAAAGTGAATTCACTATTCCTCTTTGATTGTAGACCTGACATGTCAGATGAGAGGAGGCTCTGGAAGAAGCTGCCAAAGCAACAGGACAAATAAATGCCAGACACAAGCGCTGCTTGATGTAGGATTACAAACACTGTACCCATCATCAATTCAAATTTAGCTGAGATGTAAAGCCAGCAGTGGGGGAACATCGCACGAGCAGCAGGAGCACGGAGGGCTGGAGGGAACCTGGGCATGGGGAGGGAGGCAGGAGGCCCCCAAAGGCCTCTCCCCATGGAGGTTGGGTTTGCCAGGAGAAGGGAAAGCTCCTGGAATTGCCCTCCTGACATCTGATGCTGAGGAGCCACTGCCTGATTTGCCCCTCTGCCCTTCCCTAGGCTGTGTTATCAATCACTAAGCTTTGGGACAGCCCTAAGACATCTCACTCCTTCTCATTTCTTATTTTCCTTTATTTCCTCACACTCTTTTTATTTTTTTTTTTGTCACCCTGTTCTTGTTTGTTTTTTTTTTTAATTTTTTCCAAGCCTTCTGATGTTGACATTCTTGTAAGGAACTTTCTCTCACGCTTTCTGTAAATAACTCATTGTTCTGCATTCTTTTATGGAGGAGGAGAAATCTGATGGGCTCTTGGTTTATCCAGTGTCATTAGAGAGGCAGCACTGTCATCCTCCAATCCACTGTCACTTTTGGAAATCTATAAATGTTGGAGTCAAAAATTCAAAGTTCTCTTTCTTGCCTTAGAAAATCCAGGGTGCGCATCTCTCTGTTTTGTGTCCTAGACTGACATTTTTTCTTAATGTAATTTTCCCCTTTTCCTTCCTTTCCTAAGAAGCACAAAACCAAACTCAGGAATGAGGCAGTGCCAGCTTGAGCCTCATCTCCTAATGCTGACTTTGCATGGGGAGAGTCTTCCAGAGCCCAATGACTCCAGCCAGTAATTAGTTGTGGATGCTCGCTGAACCTCTCTTGCCTGGGTCTCACCCTCAGCATTAGTCACTGGGCACAAATCTCACTGGGGGAACCTTTCATTCTTATTGCATGGAAAAAAATCCTTCTAGGAGCAGAAATGATGGTTTCTAGGGCTTCCAGTGATCCCAGTGTCACTCAGAGCACTCACACTTTCAGTGCTGGAGTTGGGAAGAAGATGCTGAAAAAGGCAGAGCAAGCTCCCATACTGTGGGAGGAACTTTATCCTGGTATTCCTATTCCACTTCTTTTGCACTGTTATGTTATCAAAATAAAAATATAACATCTCATGTATATTTTTTACATGTCTTGTTTATTCAATGAAGATGAAGAGTGACATTTTTGGTGGTGGTTGGAAAGATACAGGTAGGGAAAGTCTTTATTATAATTAATCACAGCTCAGGGCTTCACATTCTGAGTTCCCTTCAAACTCCAGGCTGCTCTTCCTTTGCCAGGAATAAAGCACTATCCATTGAAGCCAGCTTTTTAAAAAGTAAAGGTTATGTAAATCTCAGGAAATCCCACTTTATATATGGATTTGTTCAACAGGTGCATGTGAGAAAACATGAAAAAAACATGGCAGATTAAAAAAACCCCTGTTTAAATAGAATAAATAAGTATAAATGCATATTCTAAAATGTCTATTTTGTGATTGTGTATTTTGCCTTGACTTGTGACATCCTCTCTTCCTATAGAATTGTGGAATTTTCTGAGTTGGAAAGGACCCACAGGGATCATCGAGTCCAGCTCCTGGCCCTGCCCAGAGACCCCAAAATCCACCCTGAGCATCCCTGGCTGCGCTGTCCAAACTCTCCTGGGGCTCTGGCAGCCTCAGGGCTGTGCCCATTCCCTGGAGAGCCTGGGCAGTGCCAGCACCTTTGGGGGAAGAACCTTTCCTTAGATCCAACCAAAACCTCCCCCTGACATAACCTCAGCTGTTCTTGACAGCTTCTTTACAGCACTGCTTTTGCTCTTCTGTCCCTGTTTTATTACTGATATGACAAATTGTATTGAAAAGCCAGATGCAAGAAAGCTCAATGTCAGACTGCTGAATTAAAATTTTCCAAAAATCAAGTCCCTCCTTCCTGATCATTGAGGAATTAGCTGGGAACACTGCACAGCTATCACTTATACCCAGAAAAAAGCAATCCTCTTGTTGTCTCCTTGCTCCAGCAGGACCTGAGTCCCCCCAGCCCCTCTTCCCAGGGAGCAGGAGTGCCAGCAATGAAGGTTAAATTGTGCTTTACATCTCATAGGTTTAAGGTTGAGTTCTGGCTTAATTCAGGGGATTTAAAGCTGTGTAAGCAGAAGCAGAATTTGGTCTAACTCTGTAATCTTTGCTCAAAATTAAAGCTCAACAGATGAGAATGAGCCTTTTTGTTTTTGTCGTTGTATTAAACCTTTATCTTCCCCATCTGAAAAAGCTTTTGCAGATCAAGCAGACCTGCAGTTCCATGGAATTGCTCTATGTTGCTGCAGTGAAAACTGAGGATTATTCTATTTAGATCAACAACAAGTTATAAAAAGTAGTCCAAATTCAAAATCTTTTTAAGAGAATGCAAGATAATGACTGTATCTACCAGATTTTGTATTGATAAAGTTCTAATGTTTCAATTAATTTGCTCTGATATTTAAAGCACAGCCCTTCCTCACCTCCCCTTAGCACCTACACAAAGTTTCTTTACTGAAGATCTGCTTTTCCCAGAGCTGATTTATTGCCCACGACTCTCAACATTCCTGCACCATTTTTATCCTAACTGATACTGATGCTCAAATAATTCTGTTTACCAGCTAGTCATCTAATCATCGCTTTACATAATCATATTTATATTAAGGAGATAGGAACAATTAACTTTGTTTTAAGTGTAGTTATTTGAAATACAGTAGTGGTAATATCTGCCAGAAGCAAATAAACATATTAGCAGGAAATGCTTAAATGATCTGGATAACCCTATGAGCCAGCATAGCAGGTGGTAATATCCTGTTTTTAAATTACATTTCAGCAAGTGAACATAATAAATCCTCTTGTGTTATATATTTCGCTGGTAGCAACTTATACTCACATTATTCTATTTGACCTCATTACTGCTAATCATTATCACATTTTTAATAGCTGCCACAGTGAGTGAAACAGTTAATACAGTATTTCTTGCCGAAAGAGAGCCTGTCAGGTTATTGATGACAAATTAAAATTAATAAAGAAGATCTGTGTTGAATTTGAGGGAATGGAATAACTGCGAGCATCCAGATGATTGGAAAGGCCTCTGGGGTACTCTGTGAAGAGTAATGTTTTTGGTGTACGTGTATTGTCTTGAAAGGAACGCTAAAACTGCCAAATCTCTGCTTTTGCCTGGAAGACTTCCTGAAATAGGAGCTGTATTCTTTTGGCCCTCATCACATGTAATTTATCCCTGGGAGAGTTATTTCCTGCTCTGTACACCTCCGCTCGCTGCTGCAATAACAGCCCGTTGTTGGGGCTTTTATTTACCTCGCTGAGGATCTTTACAAGAACCATCACCGCCAGGGCCAGATGAGGCAGTAAACAAGTAGAACTCCAATCCTGAATTCTTGCCCTGCTCCTGGCTGGAAATTTAGCCTATTGCTATTTAGTTAAAACTTTCTGGGGCTCTCCAATCCTCCTCGCAGCAGCGGTAAAGCATCGCTGCCCTGCGTCTGGGCCACGGCGCTGACGGCGGGTACCGGGTGCTCGCTAACTGGTTTTATAAAAAATTAATGCATTTACATATCCTCTGAATGCTCCTGCTCGTGTTTATTAGAGGTGAGGGCTCTGTGGGGAGAGGGTGGCGTGGCGGGAGCTGTTCCCTATAGGGGAGGGGCCGTTCAAGGCCATCCCGAGGTCCTGAATTAATTGCATGTCGCGGTGTTAGCTCAGTCCTTAGCAGACAGGAGCCCACGCCGCAGAATCACCACACATAATTTTGACTGTGCCCAGGAGGCAGACCAGGGAGACTGAATTATCTCTCACCAAAAGAGAAAGTAGTCCTTTGAGGTCAACGGCGGAGGTCGTTGGTGGGTCAGTGCACAGAAACGCCAATGCGAGATCTGCCCTAAAAAGGGAAAAAATAATGGGCCAATTACCGCGCGTAAGCAACTCACGCAGAATTCCTTCACACAAAGGGGTTTTCTTTTGGGATAGAGAAGAAGGAACCAGCAGCAGGTAACAGAAGCAGCATTGCAGGGAGGTACTCACATGAATTTTTTGGAAAGCAAAATAGAAGGCGTGGCCATTAATTGCTTGGGAGCTGTTAAATGGCAGAACTGCTGTGTAGTGTTCAGCAGATTCATCCGTGTTTTCTGAGTATGAAACAGAGCTCTGGTGGGTCATAGGCTCTGCTGGTCACTCATTTTGGCACACTTTGCATACAAAAAGGTGACATCCTAACTCTAAAACCTCACCCAAATGAGAAGCAGCCAAATATAGGGTTGTTCCTTTTAGGAGTTAGGTTCCTTTGTAGAAGTTTTGTTTCTTTTAGGAGTTATAAGAAATAACTCTGTTTGGAGGGGGAAATGGACTGGCATTATGGACTTAGGTGTTGTAGAGAAGTGGAGCAAGCTTGAGAGGCATAAACTGCATCTCAATGTTCAACTACAACAAACCCTTTCCTTTTGGAAAGGTCCTTTTGGAGTGCTGACACTCAGCAATTGGATTTGCAATTAAAAAAGGTGTCAGGGGAGGTTTTGGTTGGACATCAGGGAAAGGTTCCTTCCCCAGAGAGGTGGGGTGGGCACTGCCCAGTCCTCCCAGGGAACGGTCACAGCCCCAAGGCTGCCAGAGCCCCAGGAGCATTTGGACAGCGCTGCCAGGGAAGCCCAGGGTGGGATTTTGGGGTGTCTGTGCAGGGCCAGGAGCTGGACTGGATGATCCTGTGGGTTCCTTCCAACTCAGGGTATTCCACAATTCTGTGATTTAGGCTCCACCTGCACCTAGAAATGCACCCCCTCAGGCAGGATGAAAGGGCACTGAGAGCCCCAGCACTGAAGGTAGAACCTGCGTGGTTGACAAATACTGCTCCAATTGCTCTGCTGGTGAAATTTGAAATAAAAATATAGGAAATGAGGAGTTAATTCAATTAAACATTTTCCCACCCACATTTTACCTTTCCTCACCACTCAGGGGAATCATTCATGGAAAGTATATCACCAGCAGACTTATTTTTACCATTATTTTTAACTTAATGAGTATACCTTCCACATCAGAGGGAAAGTACAAAGGTTAAATTTTACATTAAGAGCACATTGCAACATGGTATGCAAATATCCCTATGCAAATCTAGAGCCCGCAGAAGATAAATGTGTTTTATTTTTAACCAGTTAACTATGACTGTGAAGTATGGTGCAAGATATTCAGTAGTTTCATTTTATATCTTTCTTGTAAATAATGCATAAAGTATGTAGATGTTGTCAAAATATGATGAAGCTATTAGCTTTATAGTTTTCATAGTTAAGAATGTGTTCAGCATGTAGCTCCTAATAACTCATTTCGAAACGCAGACACCATTATAAAATATTTCTTGTTCAAGTGAACGTTATCATGTGACATAATGATTTTGCTTAAAACCAAGTTAAATGAGGAGTAAAATTAAACAATATTGCATGAATTGTGTTTGACTAATTTTGTGTCACATTATATTAGCCGAGCTTTCAAAATATGTGTTAATGACAAATAGTGTAAGCCCCTAACATACTTTATATGTCTGTAAAATCACCCTTAAGTCATTAGCTTTTAAAGGTTCATTTTGTTTGCAGTTTTTGTAGCCACTGGCTTTTTAGTGATTACTTTTGTCTATGAAACTAGACATGATTAAAAAAGAGATATTTTACATAAGTCTTTGGGACTTATTGCCATATTATGGGGGCATAGCGTGTGCATTAAAACAATGCCTAATAATTGATGAGCTCTACACTTTGGAGGTAAACAGAGTTAAGGGTGAATTTTAATGTTTACATCGTATTTACATAAGAACCACGCTGAGCTCTTAATCAACAGTTTGTTTCTTTTACATCTGGATTTATCCCTTCCCTGCTCCCAAAGTCTCTCATTCCAAAGGCAACAAAAGTAGTACACATCCCTGGGTTCCATTCAAAAATTGTAAAATCGCAGAATCTCAGAATGGTCTGGGTTGGAAGGTCCTCGAAGAGTCTCTCATTCCACCCCTGACATGGGCAGGGACACCTTCAACCAGCCCAGGTTTTCCAGTGCTCCATCCAGCCTGGCCTTGGACACTTCCAGGGATCGGGCAGCCACAAAAACCCCCAAATTTGTTTCAATAAGATAAGTGCTTACTTTTGGTGTGTTGCAAGTCCACCAGAATTTAGCAGTGGGGACGGGCAGCATTCACAGCACAAGTGGAGAAGCTTCTTTAGACTTGTTGTCTCTGGGGTGAGACTGTATATGTTATATTCATACTATTATGTAACATTTTATATTACATATTTTATGGGTAATGATATTTATATATGTAAAATATCAACAATATGCATGCATTACATTATAAAAGATATATATATGAAATATATGTTTATATATACATTTTTATATTTACATACATTGTATATATTTTTATATATCAAAAGAAATCTCTATATATGATATATTTCTATCTATCCAAAGGGGTCATGTTGCTAAAACAGAGCAGGGTAGAAATCTGCACCAGTTTCTTTTCTGGATGGGATTTCAGATATATCCAAGCCTTCACACCCCAGTGGACATCTCCAGTCTTTACTTTGCCATTTTCCTGATTTTGTCTCTTGTTGTCTCCCCCTCTGTCCCATCGCAGGGATTTCAGTGAGGTGTCTGCCCCAGCACTGGTCACTGGGAAACACAGACTGGTCTTCCCAGTGACACCAGGGCCAGGCAGGGACAACCCCAGCTCCTGATCTCTCCTCAGAGGGAAAAAAAGACTCTTTCTGTGGTGATCTCTTCCTATATTTATAGTTATTAAAAACAAAAAAAGGAAATAAGTCCCTCCCAATGGACTGGAATTGTTCTGGATGGCTGTGGGAGGTAAGGGCAGGACACTGATGGGGGTGGGAAGGGGCAGGAGAAGGCAATGTAGTGTTTTTCAGTGTTTCAATGCTCAACTTCTTTGATAAAATCTTCATTCTGCCCACCCTACCCCAGTGCCTTAGAAAGCTACAGCTTTATCTCCAGAATTTTCCCTCTGGACACTTGTCAGAACAAAGAGTATGGACTTTGCATATCATTTATCCTCTTGTATATAAGGAGCTTGTCACATCTTAATGTTGAACCTCACCAGAGAGCAGACCTCTCGAGCACTCCGAGCTCTGCTTTGCATTTGGGTGGGAAAAGCAGATCCACGGCTCCTACTGAATCCAGGGCTGTGTCCCTGCTCCTGCCTCACCTGCCAGGGGCTCCCAGCCATGGAAGAGGGGCAGGAACAACCTGGGAACAATGGTGTCTGCTGGAAATCACTCCTAGGTGGCCAAATTCCTTTATTCGCTGCTGGCATCGAACTTCTGGTGTGCTTTTGTAGCAGGGCCTTGACGTTAAAATGGCTCAACTTCTTGGTAATTCAATAAGGGTACTGAGCTGGTGCTGTAGGTGTGCATCCTACTTTGGAAAATTAAAAATATCCCCTAAAATTACATTCAGATGCCCTGATATATTTCCATGGCTTGAACCAAAGCTTTCAGAATAATGGTTTGGCCATCGTTTGCTGTGGAAGAAAGAGTTTATTGTCCTCAGGGGGATTTGTCCTGGCAGGAGACAGGGAGGGTGGGGATCCTGTGCCTCTCCTGGGCCCTGGCCACTCATCCAGGGTCGAGAGATGCTCCACGAAGTGCCAGGAGCTGGGTGAAGAAATGGGGCATTAACCTCTCTCTGCTGTTTTGGTTTCCAAAAATAAAGGCCACAATGAAGATCTCTTACAGTGGGAGGAATGGAACCTCCCTGGCACAGTGGTCACTGAGGAAGGATGACCCTCAGCCATTAGGGGTAACACAGCTTCTAGCTGAAGCTGTTTCCTTATCCCTGGGACTTTCCTGCATTGCACTTGGCTCTTTAAGTCCCTTGCATGCCAAAATATTTAATAACAGGATTTTGTTACCAGGTGAAACACATTCTGAATATTGTTGGGTTTTTTGCGAGACCCACTGAGGTCCCTTCACTTTGCTGAGTTCCAGATTAGTCACGTGGAAGCTCAGTGGCCTTCCTGACAATTGTCACAAGAGAAAAGCTGTGGAGGAGTGTTTGAACACCAGAATGGCTGGAGATGGGCCTGATGATATTGATTCATCCTCTGCTGACTCCTGGTTGATGCTCTGGGTTCCATCAATCCCAAAGCAGCCCTGGCTCTGCCACGGTGGCACCCTGAGCTGATGGAACTGGCAATTTCCACAGCTGTTTCTGGGAGACCAGCAGAAGAAGAACAAAGCAGGTGAAATGGATAGCTCACAGTGAAGATGTTTAAATATTTATTAAACAGTTAGCTAAGATTCAGGATCCATTTAACATAGCCAAATTTGATATGTTAAGATGAGGAGTTGCTCTTCTGTAATGCCATTCAATTTATTTCTTTATTTATTTAGTCCTCAAAATCATATCACTACTTTGCCAACAACTCAAGGAAAGATTTGGAAAGTTCTGTTTTGTCCTTGGATCAGACTCTGAATGATCATAAAATGTCAATCTGAAATTAGGACATTTTTTTGGAAAGAGTTGTAGATTCTCTTTTCCGTGTTGACATCAGAATTTGGAAATCGGAAAAGGAAAAGGAAAGAGAAGAGAGAAGAGAAGAGAAGAGAAGAGAGGAGAAGAGAAGAGAAGAGAAGAGAAGAGAAGAGAAGAGAAGAGAAGAGAAGAGAAGAGAAAAACTTTTATCTGCCCAAACAAGATCATTTCAAGGAAAAAAAATAGTAATTTGTTTCCAAACTGGAAAATCATAATATTGTAACAAGAAAGAAACCATAACTTAATTTAGAAATAGCTTTTAAAATTAAGATAAAAGCTGTCAATTTTTTTAGAATGCAAGAGATACATCTGAAGGAAATTATTTAATGTTTTAAATTCACCAGTGCTCCCCAGACCCTGTAGTACAGCCCAGTGTATGCTTAGAAAAAGCTACTTCATCTATTTAATTAAGAGAAACTACTATCAAAGCAGATTTCGCATTTAAAATTCGTGTTTAAACTTCTCACAGATTAAGTGAGCTTAAACAGTTGCTATTCCTGACTTTAACAGCATTATAAAATACATTAGAGATTGAGAGGATAAAATTCTGCCATGTTAGGTTATAACCTAACTGCTATTTGCAGTTGTAAGGACTACTAATGGCGCAGGGACAAGATTTATTATAGTAAAGACATCCTGCTTAACATTACCCTTGTCATTCCATTAATAATGACTGCTTATGAGCCATCTCGTTGGCATCTTTGTTGTCCTGAAAACTTAAAACTCACAGCACAATTCTTTACGATGTGCTACATTGCCCCCTCTGGGTATTCCTGACCATTATCCCATTTGGTTATATTCAAAACTGCTGCCTCCTGAGAGAGCATTAGGGCCGACCTTTAACCCTGCAATATTCTTGGTTCAAATGGCGTAATAACATGTAGTGAATATTTACAAGCATACTTATACTATAATAGAGTACTGCTGTGAACATTAGCACATATTTTCTGCTCAATCAGGCTTTGATGTAGAGCTTGGCTTGTACCCTGGAGAAAATGCAGTCCCCAATAAGCTGTGCTAGTGAAACACCCTTGAACCTCCGCAGCTTCTGCCAGGCAAGGCTGCGCCATGCGGATGGGCAGCCCTGTGCCCACAGCACACCAGCTCTGGGGCAGCCTCCCAGGGGCAGGCACAGCCCCTCCTGGGCTGCCTGGCCTTTTACTGGCCTTGGGAAAAGGTGATCTCATCCAGGAAAAGCAAAGCAGGCTCGTGGAATATCCTGAGGTGGGTGGGCAGGGATCATCCAGCCTGACTGCTCAGGACACCCCAACAATGCCACCCTGTGCCTGGGAGTGTTCTGAAGTGCCCTGTTTGTACTGCCCTGAGAACCCTGCTCCAGTGCCCAGCTGTGACCTTAAAGAAGAGATCCCTGGTGGTGCCAGGAGCAGCTTTCCCTGCCCTCTGTGGTTCCTGAGTGCCCTAGGGGTGATTCCAAGGCAGAGATCCCTGGTGGTGCCAGGAGCAGCTTTCCCTGCTCTCTGTGGTTCCTGAGTGCCCTGGATGTGATTCCCTGGTGCCAGGAGCAGCTTTCCCTGCTCTCTGTGGTTCCTGAGTGCCCTAGGGGTGATTCCCTGGTGCCAGAAGCAGCTTTCCCTGCCCTCTGTGGTTCCTGGGTGCCCTGGGGGTGATTCCCTGGTGCCAGGAGCAGCTTTCCCTGCCCTCTGTGGTTCCTGAGTGCCCTGGATGTGATTCCCTGGTGCCAGGAGCAGCTTTCCCTGCCCTCTGTGGTTCCTGAGTGCCCTGGATGTGATTCCCTGGTGCCAGGAGCAGCTTTCCCTGCCCTCTGTGGTTCCTGAGTGCCCTGGATGTGATTCCCTGGTGCCAGGAGCAGCTTTCCCTGCTCTCTGTGGTTCCTGAGTGCCCTGCATGTGATTCCCTGGTGCCAGGAGCAGCTTTCCCTGCCCTCTGTGGTTCCTGAGTGCCCTAGGGGTGATTCCAAGGCAGAGATCCCTGGTGGTACCAGAAGCAGCTTTCCCTGCCCTCTGTGGTTCCTGGGTGCCCTGCATGTGATTCCCTGGTGCCAGGAGCAGCTTTCCCTGCCCTCTGTGGTTCCTGGGTGCCCTGGGGGTGATTCCAAGGCACACCACTGGCTTTCCACTTCTCTCTGTATCCTGGCCAGTGCCATCCTCGCAGGGCTCTCCTTTTCCTTGCCATAATCCTGCCCCAGATGTCCTGAGGGGACCCTGTCAGCCCTGGCAGAGCCCTTGTGAATGGGGCTTGGTCCCAGAGCACCATCTCTCACTGCCCATCCCACCCTGGCTGTGCCAGGATGCTCCTGGGACTTGTTCTCCAGCCCTTCCTCTCTTGTCCTCCCTCCACTGCCCTCCTGAGAGCTTCAGCCTGAAGGGACAGAGTTTCAGCCCTTATGGAAGGTGGTGGCAAATGAAGATTTCACAACAGCCATGGGATTGCACTTGAGGGATCTTTTAGGTTCACAGGTGAACATCTTTGCTCTTCTCAACTGGAGAGGCTTCTGCTTTCCGCATGGCCTGATGTCAAGCTGTCCTTCCTCTTCAATTTACACAAATTTGCATCCTTCCCTACCTGGCTCCTGTCCTGCCCTGATCACCGTGGATCCATCTTCTCCAGCCCAGCTGTACCAACCCAAAATACCCCCAAGGCCTTTTCCTCTCCACTTTCCCTCTGTCCAGCATTACCTGTCCCTCAGCAGCCATCACCCCTGTGGCACTGTCCCTTCCTGAATGGGAACACTGGGGTGTCCATGGAGGGTCACTGCCTCAAGCCATGGGGATTGGAGCCAGAGCAACCTGCAGGGGGTTGGAATGAGATGATCTTTCAGGTCTTGGAATGGACTGTCCAAGGAATTGGTGGTGGAGTCCCCATCCCTGGAGGTGTTTAAGGAATGTCTGGGTGACAAGGTGGGGATCTGGGTTGTTTTCCAACCTTACTGATTGCGTGATCCTGTGATTCTGACTCTTCCAACCCAAACCAGCGTGGAACTCCATGGTTCTATGATCTGCATCACTTCTGCATGACATACTGATGAAAACTCTGGCATGGAAGACCCTACACCCACACCCAAATTGATATTAAATACATTAACTCTGGTTAATGTCTTTAATATTAATTTGGGTGTAGGTTTTTCTAAGTTTGTTCCCCTCCATCACTGTTTTCTCCTTCCTTAAGGACAAGACAATTATTCCAATTTGTTATAAATCCACTTTTGCTGCACTTTGCTCTCTGTTTCCTGTTTCTGTAACGTGCCCTGTGGAGATTTGATAGCGAGTGCAAGTGGTTTTCTTGTGAAAGTTTTCTGATTTTCAGGGCTTGGAGGAGAAAGGGTCACTTCTCAGTTTTGTTGGTTTATGAGTGTGTTGTTAATCTGCTTAGAAGAGTCCAGCACAGAGCTAACGTGAGTGTTTGAAAGAAGAGTCTCTTGTGGTTATGAGAAACTTTGACTGGGCAATATCTGTCTGTCTCCAGCCACAGACAGAATAAACCTTCCTTATTTTCTTGGTGTAACTTATAAACCTGTTACAGTTTTTGCATTAAAATCTCCCTATACAAAGGAGATGTCCATTTTTTGATATTTTATTCATAAGATCCCTCAAGGTGTCATTGAAATTCTCTCAGTCTTTCATCAGCATGATCCACTCTTGGAGGGTACACCTGCACAATAGATGAAATGGTTGTCCTCGGAGAATAATGGCAGCCATCCTGATATTAATTTGGTTCCAAGTAATTATCAAGTTCATATCTTTCAGTTTGCTGGGAAACTTTTTCTTCCTTTTGACTTTCTTCCTTCTTTTTTTTTTTTCTTTCCTGTTCTAAATAGAATTAGCTGGGCTTGTTAGTGCTGCTCCAGACTCTCCATAGACTGATCCCCTTCTCTGGGACTTCAGCTCAGGATGATACCTTCAGCCCTGAATTTTTGCCCTGAAATTATTGCCATTGTGTGAGGTTCAATAATGCACCTGATGGGGGTAGTTAATGCTGGAGGAAAATAAAATGCCTTTGATCACTTCTATGCAGGTGCTGCTCTATCAATTACACCTCTGTGAGTGGACAATCAGGTTCAAGTCAGTGGTGGTTTCTCTCCGGACCAATTCGATGCTTTTTCTATAATAATATTGAAAAATACAGTCAGAATATGCCCACAAATACATCTGGGGATGAATCCCTCTCCTTATCCTGCAGAGCTGTGTGACCAAACCTTTCTTCATCAAGGCTGGTGATGATGGAAGAACAATTCCAAATCACAAAATTCTGGACAAGGTGCTTTGGTGATGAATATTTTCAAACTTACCGTGGTGCATCAGCATTTTTGGGCTTGTTAGAGCTGAGGCTCAGCTCCATCCATCCCACAGCATGCTGAGCTCACAGGATGGGGCAGGTTGGAAGGGATCCAGAGAACTCTGGAATATCTCCTGTGTGAAGAATCCACCTGTTCAGTGCTTGGTCACTGCACACCGAAGAAGATTTTCCTCATATTCAGGTGAACCTTTCTTCCTATTCCTCTTGTCCCGAGAGGCTCTTTGGATGCCAAAAAAACCAAAGGTGAGCCTTTGGAAAAGTTGAAGAAGGCCTTAAATCCAATTAAAGCCTTGCAGCACAAGGCCTGCAGTGTGCAGAGAAGTCCAAAGGACCAGCTCTGGCCACGCATGTTGGGGTCTCCAGTTTAGCTCATCCTCTTGCACACCTGTGTGAGGTATTTACACATCTCTGCCTGTGATGATCAAGGCAGAAAAGCCAGCTGAAACAGTTCTTATCTAGGAAAAGAAAGAGTTTAAATTTTTATTATTATTATTATTTAGGAAGCCTTGCCCATGGGTGTTGCTGCAGCACAGGGCTCTGGGCAGAGGAGGAGCCCAACAGCATTCTTTGGATTATTAGGAATTTCTCCTTCTTTCCCCTGGCTCTTGCCAACCAATTTGTATTTTGAAGGAAGCCTGCAAGAAATTTTGTGTTTTCTTCAATTCTCTCGGTTTATTTCTGTTCACATCACTCTCCTTTTTCCCCTCATTGGCAGTAAATCCTTAGGCTGAGCCATCCATTTATTACAGGCTGGCAGCTGCTCAGTCTGCCAGTGTGCTGTGATCTGTTTTTAGCTGCCAATAGTGCAGCATTAACAAATCTCTTCTGATATTTATCTGTGGCGCTGCCTTTTGTTAAATGAAGAACACAAAGTTCTGGACACAGTGTATTGGGAGTTTTATTGCATCAGGTTGGGCACTTGAAACTTCCCTCCAAGATTTTTCCAGCCTGGGATAACAACCCCAGCACTCTCTGCATCCTATGATGCATTTTTTTTCCTGTTTAATTTTCAGATGCTGCTTTCTGAAAAAGGAAGGTTTGCTGGTAATGATCCTTGTTTCTTTCCTGAATGCTTTATAGAATAGTCTCAATATTATGGAAAATGTTGAACGATGTATTGATCCAAGTTTTTTCCCAATTGATCTGATTTTTTTTTCCTCATTTTTCTCCCGGAATTATCCTGAAATTATTGTTATTTTTGTTATATATATTATCAATATATATGATTAATGTTATTAATAAAATATATATTATTTTATTATACATTATTTCTATAATAATTACTATAATTATTTTATCCTGGAATTATTATTATTTTCTCCTGGAGTTATTATTATTAGTGGAATTATCTCCACTTTTACATGGAAAACTACTTTGCATCTTTGTAGGATCCACCACCTGAGAGTTTTATCAGAGGAAGGATTCAGGCCAAAAGTCTGTGCTTGAGCTACTTCAGACCAGCTGTGCACCAGCACAATGCTATGGATACCTACTTTAAAAATAATTTATTTCATAATTCTCATTTATTTATTGATTTCATCACTTGTTCTCATTTAATTACTTATTTCTCCCTTTACTTTTAAGGGCTGGAGAATGGTGTGGGTTACAAATTGGTTTAACAATAGAAAAACTCACTTGATAATTGTGTTTTACCCTCTTTTTGTTTGGATTTTTTTTTTTTTTGGTAGAATGTTGTAGGTTTTAATTAACCAGCCTGCAGATGGGTTGGAGAAATGATTCATTTCACAACACATCTCCATCTTTTTCAGCCATCACATACTTAACTTGCAAATTCTCCTGAACTGTAACCCAGTGTCTTATGGCTCTTGATTCTACATTTCCCCGCAGATCTTCTGCCTTCAGTGGTGTCAGAGCTGCAGGATGTGACTGTTAATAAAAGGAATTAAACTGCAGCAAAGCCCCAACATTCACATGACGTTGAGGGTCTGATTTCAGACCACCAAGGCAGAAAACTGAGGCAGGAGAACCTCTGCAGGTTTGTGCCAATGGGCAGCCATGGGATGGGGTCCGAGGGTCTGTTGTGATAGGACAAGGGGCTATGACTTAAAATGAAGGGGACAGGGCTGGATGGGAGATTGGGCATTGGGAATTGTTCCCTGGCAGGGTGGGCAGCCCTGGCACAGGTGCCCAGAGCAGCTGGGGCTGCCCCTGCATCCCTGGCAGTGCCCAAGGCCAGGCTGGACACTGGGGCTGGGAGCACCTGGGACAGTGGGAGGTGTCCCTGCCATGGCAGGGCTGGCACTGGGGGGGATTTGGGGTCCCTTCCAACCCCAAACCATTCTGGGATTCTGTCATTCCTCCTTAAGGATCACCTGTAATCTGTGCTGCAAACCACAACTCTTCTGCTCTTGTTGAGGTCTGAGCAGGCACAAAGTTGGCAAAGATGCTGAGCCTGGAACACCAAAATTTATCAACCAACCAAAAACTTGATTCTACAAGTTCTCCTCCTTGACTTCCTGCATAAATCTACCCAAAAATCAAGTCACTAACTGACAGGCCAATTTTCTGCCAAATTTCAAGTCCTGCTTTCAACTCTAGAAGCTTTTCCATTAAGCAGCTCCAGCATCCTCCTTGTTTGGAGGTGTCTGGTGCTGTGCTGGGGCAGGGGCAGCCCAGGGTTCTGTTTCACAGGGTGATTCTGGCTGGAAAACACCTCTGAGGTGATGGAGCCCACCCAGGCAGTGCCAAGGCCCCTCCTAAACCATGTCCCACCCATGTCCTCTCTATGTTTTCCACTCCCTGACCCATTCCTGGCAGCCAGGGAGCCACCCTGATTGGAAACTTCACTGATCAATGCAAGAGGCAAAAGCTCCAATAAATCCAGCCTGCCAAAGGCACCACCCAGAAGGGAGCTTTGGCAAATTTATCAGCACGTAGGAATGGGGCTGTAAATGAAAGAATTACAGTGGCCATTAATGTTGTTCTGTAATGTTCTCTGACTCTACACCCATAATTTTAATTCCCAGAAAAAGGCTTGGGTACCCAGTGCTTTATAGGCAGAGGAATGACTGCCAACAAACCTGAGTAAGTTTGGTATCAGGTTTGCAATGGCAAATGGATTGGATGTGTTTTCTTGCGCTTAAAATTCAAAATATCCTCTATTTGACTAATCAACGCTTTTTCTTCCTTCTCTAATATTTTTCCTTTTTTTATTTGACATGACCATAAAAAAGTGCATTTTCCCCAAATCCTGTGTTTAAAACCACGGAAAGCACAAGCCTGGAACCCTTTTCCTGGAGGGTGGATTTCACTGAAGCTGTCTCTCGTGCACCTCTCCCTCCTGGACTCATCCTCTTGCTGATTCTTCTAAGATTTGTGAGAGGTTGTTGCTATGGCACAGACCTTGGGAGGATTTAATGACCTGTGCTACTTTGCATTAAAAAGTTTTACTAATCTCCTGCTTGAAATGGCTTTTAAAGCTATGTTGGAGCCAGGCCCTTAGTTTAGGGCCTTGATCCCACTGGTGAATTTTCTTTAGGATTCACAAAATCACACAGGTAACTCCACAGGTAACTCAATTTCTTCTTCATCTCTGGCACGTCATGGCTGGCGATGCTTTGCTAAATATACGGAGTTTTAAATACACCCTAAAGGTCTTGGCTATGAAATCCCTCAGGGATTTGGGGGATAAGCTGTGGAAAGGGGGGGCACAGGATGCACCAGTGCCTCCACACCCCTGTTAGAGCTGAACTCCTGCATGTTGGGTGTTTTGGGGTGTTCTGGGGCTCAGGACAGGACATCTGGGGTCAGTAAATGGGATTTCTTTGCCCTGCAGCCTCTGGATTCCTGTGCTGGAGCATGGGACAGCATCAGCTCGTTCTACCTCTAATGATTCCAGCTTAGTTAAGGTTTTTTTTTTTCTTTCTTCTTTCTTTTTTTTTTTTTTTTTTGTCCCTGATGCCTTTTTCCTTCAGAAATAACTGTTTATAATCAGTTTAATGCAGATAAAACCATTACTTCTTCACTCTTCAGAAACTCTTTATGCTTCTTAATTAAAGCTTTTGTCTGAACACAAAATAATTAATACATAAAATGAAGCAGAGGGAAAGAATCGACTGTGAAACCAGTCACTCAGTTGTATATTTAAACAATATTTAATCATTAGAGTAACACAGTGCTTGCACTTTTGGAAAGAAAACAAGCCTTATACTTCATGTTTATTTAACACTTTGACTAGTTCATTCTTGGAGGTATGAAATGAGGCTTATAGAGTGCCAGAGCAGTAAATCAGACGTTCTGAAAATTACTGGGTCTTAAACAGTAGTGTCATTTTAAACCTAAACAGTTCAGTGGTGCACCAGCACATAAAAGTGACCTCTTAGAACAACATCTACTGTTTACACTGAAAGGCAAGGCAAGGAAATAAAAACAAGGCATAAAATATGGTGCAGTGAGGATGGCATTTACTTGTGTTTCTGCCTCTGGTCTGGATGCTGATGGGTGTGATGACTTTCACAGAATTAATGCATTAGAGACAGCCCATGCAAAAAATAACGTCATGGATATCACATGTGTGCCCACATGTGTGTAACCAAAATTTTGGGCAGCTTCTCACACCCAAGCACTTTCCACCTGAGCATTAACTCAGATTTTAAACCTCATTTGGGTTGGCACCGTGGTTGCTCACTTTACAGCTTTTTATATTGCTGATCTCATGAAAGAATTTATTGTCGGGGATATTTGTAGAGGAAAAAACACAGGGATTCAAAGCAAATATTCCATTTCTTTTGTGGAGAGCGAGTGCTGAATGTTTGGATTGTAGGTGTGATTTGCCTGCACTTTGCAAGCACAAAGGCCCTGCTTCACCAGGGGTTGTGTATGGGTTTTACAACCAGCTACACACTTGGCTTCTGAGCGCAGAATAACCACAGAGTTTGGCTCAAAAGTGAACATTTTTTGCCCAAATTGTTCGTTAACATTTTTTACCAAGCTGTTCCTTGGAGAGGAGTGGGCAGAGAGGATTTTGGGTGGTGTGCAGGTCAATATTTGCAGTGAAACCAGGAGATTCCCTCACCCAGAGCCATTGGCCATTCCTGGGGCTTGGTGATGCATTTAAAACCTCTTCCCAAGCCTGGCCCACTTCAGGGCTCTCCAGGCCTATTTCACAGTCCCAGAGGATTTCCCAGCGCTGCTCATTCTCCTCATGGGATAAATGGAGGCAAAACTGGCTTGTGGAGGTGAGAAAGCAGAAGCACCTTCCCAGCTGCCAGGCTGAGGAGGCTGTGGAGCACTCCTGGAGCACACAGAGCTCTCCTCTGGTCAGTCTGGTCAGTCTGGCTTGTGGCCCTCTGGGAGCTGCTGCTGGGCAGGAAAGCTCTGCTGCTCATGTTCCCAAAGCACTTGGGAGTAAGAGATGTGAATTTGGGTTTTTTTTTTTGTTTTATTTTGTAGGATTTTGAGCTTGGTTTTTTGGTCTGTTTGTTTGGTTTTTCGTAGTGGTTTTTCGTTGCTTTTTAAAATTGATGTTTGGGGGTTTTTGTGGGGTTTTTAAAAGGACACATTTACATTTGCATTGACATTTACATTTAAATTTGCATTTACATTTGCATTTACATTATATTTACCTGCTGGAGCAAGTCCAGAAGTGGCCATGGAGCTGCTCCAAGGGCTGGAGCCCCTCTGGAGCCAGGCTGGGACACCTGGGGGGCTCACCTGGACAGGAGCAGCTCCAGGGAGAGCTCAGAGCCCCTGGCAGGGCCTGCAGGGGCTCCAGGAGAGCTGCAGAGGGACTGGGGACAAGGATGGAGGGACAGGACACAGGGAATGGCTGCCAGTGCCAGAGGGCAGGGCTGGATGGGAGATTGGGAATTGGGAATTGTTCCCTGGCAGGGTGGGCAGCCCTGGCACAGGTGCCCAGAGCAGCTGCCAATACCATAAAATGTTTGAGTCTCTGGACTACCGGAGTGAAAGTCTCAGAAATTGGGGACCAAAGGTGAAATCTGTGCTGAGACAGAACTTCTGAATTCCAGAAGTGCTCCCCTAGGAGCAGGTAATGATGTTTATTTCCCTGTTACATCACATCAAGAGCCTAATGAAGAGGAGTGATGGGTTTAAATTCGAAGAGCACATGGAATGTGATTTTTATTAGGTTGGATCCTGAGTGAACAGAACATTGAAACTGTAATTATGAATATTTTACAAATGTGAACCTTCAATTAACTGTATCAGTTGTGTTTGTGAACTATGGAGAACTTGCATTATTAATGAACACACAAGGTTAATATTAGTTTATTTATCATTTGGAATATGGCTTTTGAGTTAATCATACAAGTCCTGCCACATTCAATTTTGATTAATGCAGGAAGTTCAGGCAAGCTTTGTTAAACAAATATTTATAATGTGTGATGTATTATAAAGTAATAAAGCATTTTTCTCCATCTCAGGTCCTATATACAAGCACCTTCCACTATGGTGAAGATTAACATGTCAGTAAACATCCTCTGGTTATGAGGACAACAAATAAATAATGAGAGTCTCCTCTGTGATTTTTTTTTTAAACTCAGATTTAATTTGTCTTACACAGAGGAGGCTGCAGTGTCCTGCAAAGTGTTCTGCACCCCCGTATGGGTTTGAGGTGCAAGTTGGAATTGAGGATATTCGCTCTAAATCACCCCCTTCCTTCTACTTTTACTCCATTTCAGTGCAGTTGAAAAATTGGGCTGCTTTAAAGTCCATCACCATTTGTAGCGTGGCCAAATTATTCCAAATAATGAAGAATTTCAACAGCTCAATTACAGTTTTGGGAAGTTTTGTCTCATTCCTTGCTGGCCTGAGGGAGCCTTGGGCAGAGACTTCCAGCAGATCTTGGCCAGTGGATCCCACTTGGAATGGAAGGAGGATTTTGGATGTGAATTAAAAAATCTTATTTCCCATTCAATTTTCAACACAGCATTGTCAGCCACAAAGCTTTAAAAATTAAGAGTGAAAGCTGATATTGTTAAGAAGGCCAAGCACTCTTAATGCGGGGTTTGGTTCAGAAAAGAGTTAAGACTTCACCTAAACCTCAGTGAAAGCTGAAAGAACAACACAGCAACTTGGTTCAAGTGTCTGAGGCTTTAAAAATACTCCCTGAGTCACAAGACTGAAGGTATAAATCCCATGAATTACAACACAGTTAATGAGTTTCTTCTGAAGGAGGGTTCTTCTGAATGCCAATTTTGGCAAGTTTGTGTTGGGCAATAGGCCACATCTTAAAAGTGTTAGGAGGATTTAAGATTATTTCATTTAGGGGTGAAATATGAATTTTATTTTAAAATTTGTAACCCTAAGTTTATCCTATATAATTTATGTGCAGTTTGTTCTGATTTAATGATGTTCAGCCCTTCCCCTTACACAACCAAAGCAGGGTCTTAGTTTGGAAAGGCCTGTGGATGATTCAGTGGTTTTAATTTCTTTTTTAATCTTAAAACCAATTTTTTAAATATAAATATTCTGACAGCAATGCACAAATTTAACTTCTTCTTTGCTTTATGATGATTTGGTCAGTAAAATAAATAAATAGTTGGGCAGCACCTAAGTTGGGAAGGGCTCCATCCTCCTCCAGTGCTGGTGGAATTCAGCAGTGTCTGCTTCAACCAGTTTCAGTGTAGCTGTTACGATTTTCATCCATAATATATGATCAGTTTGTAGGAATTTCCTCTACATGTGAGAAACAGACTTAATGCCAACGTTCTCAAATTGGAGTTAGTTATAAATAATGCACTAATAGATGTGAAAGAGCGTAAATGATTCCTTTGTGTGGTACCTGCGAGGTTGTTAGTGCTTCTTTAAAAAACAAACAAACCCTCTTTTGCAGGATATTTATTCCCATCTCTTCCATCAAAGGGGTTGCAGTCTTTGTACCTTTTTATGTAAATTAAAAAATCTTTAGCCAGTTCTGTGTCAAAAATAAATAGTTGAATGAGCTTGCAGACAACATTTATTTTGTATGTACATTAATGGGCACTTCCATTTTTTCCTGCAGGCTAGAATCCACTTTGAAATTCATGTTTGATAAATTCCCTGGCTTTCCGAGTAATTTAGCTGTCTATAGGGCTGTTGATCCTTTGAGTGTATTGCTGAACCATTGGGACTTGTGCACCACATCTGCATATCCAAGTTCAAATATATACTCAAGATGATTGGTTTAAACTTTAAGTTGTTGATCTTATTCCTGATAGATTTGTTAGATTGTCTCCCATTTCATTTCTAAAATCTGTGCCTAATCCATAAATACCCCTTCTTAAATATGTCTCCAATAAATTCACTGATTGAGTTTGTCATTCTGTAAGCACAGGGCTGAATTAATATTCAGTGTAGGCTGATAATCTTTAGACACAATGCTGGCTGATGCTGCGTGTGCCAGTGGAGCAGGGCACGCTCAGCACAGCCCCAGCAGAGGTGCTGCTCTCCAAAGTAGCAAAATTCCTGGGAAAATTCCCCTGGTGCCTCCTGAGCGTTTAAAAGGGGACCCAGCTCTGGCTGGGGTATGAAATGAGCGGGCAGGGATTGGGATCATCGGCCTTCCTGAGGCTCAGGCTCCTTTGGCTTTGCTTTTTCTCTCTCTCTGACAGCTGAAGTGTTCGGTTTGAGCCCTCAGTGAGAGAGGATGGAGCTGATGGAACCCAAATTTCAGCACTTTGAGAGCTACAGCGAGGCAGAGCCATCTGCAGATTCCAGCCAGGCTGTCCCAGACCTGAGCTGTCCTGAGCTGCTGTGCAATCCCCTCCAGGCCCAGGAATTCCTTCCCTGCCCTCTCCTCCTGTCCCAGAGCCACACTCAGCCAGGGGGATGCAGGGATAAGGGACTGGGGTTTTGGAGAGGCCCCAAACAAGGGGAACAAGGACCTGCACAGTAGCTATGTGAGCACAGGGTGATGCCTCAGGTTTTAGTTTTAATGTTTTTCCCATTCTGTGCTGCTTTAGTGGGTGGGTCTGGGCTCACATCAGGGGATGGTGAGCTCTGTGCACAGAGCAGGGACACAAAACAATTCCTGCTCCAGCTGGGCACCAAGGACAAATGATCCAAATCTCAGCCCCAGAGCACAAACCCCGTGGGCTGGAGAGTGAAAAACAAGCAGGGTGGGACTGCAGGGGCTAAAGCTGGAATGGGACAATGAACTGCAAGATGCAAATGGAGCAGAACTGATCCCAGGGACAGAGCCCGTGCCCGGCCGTGCATTTTGGGGCCATTTTGGTTCATCTTGGGTGCAGCCCTGGCTGGGCTCTGGTGCTGCCCAAGGTGGATCCATGGAGGAGATGCTTTGAATAAATCCCTGCTTTACTCTGGGGCTCTGCCCAGCCTCTGCTCTAGGGCAGCCTGCACAAGGCATCAGTTGGTTTTTTGTAGGTTTGTTTTTTGTTTGTTTGGGGTTTTTTTGGTTTTTTTTGTTAGTTTTGTTTGGGCTCTTGTGGTGCCCAAGGTGGATCCATGGAGGAGATCCTTTGAATAAATCCCTGCTTTATTCTGGAGCTCTGCCCAGCCTCTGTTCTAGGGTAGCCTTCTCAAGGCATCAGTTGCATCACTTCCAGTTTTCAGCCCTTTCTAATGAGCTTCTTCTAAATGTTGTGGTCACCCCTCTGATAAAGAAAGGGGGCATTAAAAAGATGTGAATGTAAATTAATTCAAAACTCTTTTTAAGCATAAGGTCGGTCATTCTGTTATAAAACTACTTGTCTGGTTTGCTGTGCAAAGTAGGAGAATAATTCAAATAATTTAAACTTGGAACTTCGGGATTTTGAAAAGCCCGGTCTAGTGAAAGGTGGTTGGAACAAGATGGTCCTAAGATCACTTCCATCCCAACCCATTCCATGACTCTATTATTTGTTTTCTTGTTATAATTTTAGGGGATTGACATTTATTTTCTTTGTTCCATTTAATAAATTCCTTAACTTGAGAAGACTCTGCTTTGCTTTCTAGAGGGTGAGGTAAATTAACAGTGTGGGTGCAATAACCTATTCTGACACCAATATAACAAGAATTTCAATTAAAATCCTTCTCTTTTTCTTGTTTCTATTCTTTATAAGGAATTATTCTAATAATGTACCTTGTGTGGTCGTTCAAGGTAAATTCCAATAAGTTCCTTGTCTTAATTAATAAACTGATCTGACTAGTGGTATCAAGAGTCAAATTTAGAGTCTCTGGGGCCTTTTTGTGACAGAGAGGAAAAGAAATGCAGTGGGGAGAGTTTTCCTACTTGTGAGGGTTTGGTTTTTGTGCTGTTGTTTTGATTGTTTTGTTTTAGTTATATCTAAAAACTTGCCTTTGATTTAAAACTCTTAGCCATGGTTTAATGAACTGAATTGATTAATATCACAAGGATTGGAGAAATATATTTTCTAGTTTTAAAAAGTGTATAAATATATATATATATATATAGCTTGCTTGTCTCACAGAGGTTAATGTTTATTACTAAATGAATTTTTAAGATATTTTTAAAGATTGTTTTTGAAATATCTTTTCCATTATGCTTTTGGTAGGGGGGAAAGATGTGTGCATGTGCCCCTGAATGGGGAGAACCCTCAACTGTGAGCTGAAATTTTTCATTCTACTCAAAATCCAGTTTTGTCAGAAGCAGCACCACAGTGCCGCGATATTTAACATGATTTACTGCTTTGCTCACTTAAATTAACAAATAGGTCCATATTTCATCGAGGTAATTAGGCACATCTATAACCTTAATAATGTGACTTTCTCCCGGGTGCAGCCCTGCTGAGGTCCATCAGCCAAACTTTGTCTTCCCAACTGAGCCCATCCAAAGCTCCTTGCTCCAGGAGATCCTTCCCACTGGTCCCTTTATTTTGGGTTGTTCTCAGTCCTTTCCCACAAACTGCTCTGCATTGTCTGAACCAGTGTGTGTGGTTTGGAGTGGTCACTGAAGGAGTTTATGACCAAAGTGCCTTTTGATTGGTGATTAAGTAATTTTTATCAGTAAAATGTGGATTCTACTCATGGAAAATATCAGATCCAAGCTTCAGCTTCCTTCTGCTCCAAGTCAGTGCTCAGGAATTCACATGTTGTGTTCTAGCGCTTTATCCGGCTGTTTTCTGCTCTGGTTCCTTTCCCTGCTCACCTGATCTGGGATATTGGGCTCCAAGGTGCTGTGATCCTATTTCTTGTGAGGAAAGGTGGCAGAACTCCAGGGAAAGCTCAGCCCAAGCAGAGGAAAGTGGAAGAACACAGGCCTGGTGCTCCTGGAAGGATTCATTAAAGGGTTTGGGTTAAAAGGGACCTTAAATCCCACCCAGTGCCAGCCCTGCCATGGCAGGGACACCTCCCACCATCCCAGGCTGCTCCAAACACCATCCTTGGGCACTGCCAGGGATCCAGGGGCAGCCCCAGCTGTTCTGGGCACCCTGTGCCAGTGTTTCACCACTCTCATCATAAAACCTTTCTTACATCTAATCTGAACCTCCCCTCTATTAGTTTAAACCAGTCCCCCTTGTCCTGTCACTGCAGGCCCTACTAAAAAGTCTGCCCCCATCTTTCTTAGAAACCCCTTTAAATCCTTTCACCTGTTCACTGTCTTTATTTTTCCAGTGAAAACACTTCCTTAGCAGAGTGTGTCAAGGGAGCAGAGACACAGTGACCACTTCTGCCTCTTCCCACTGTTCTCCTTTGCAGTTCTTCAGCATGAATCAGCCTTAGAATTCACACTGGGGTAGAATTTCTCCATCCTGGAAGTGGCCCAGCCTCAGTAAGAGCTGGGGGTTTGTGTGTGGGTGCAGCAGGGCTCCCTTGCAGCTTGCAATCCAAGATTTGAGGTTTGCAGCGGGGCTGTGCTCAACCCTGAAGCAGCTCTGGGCAGACCTCAGCCAGCCCGAGCTTCTGGGCTTGTCCAGAGCTCATGGAATGTTCCATGGAGTCTGGAGGAGCCTGGAATGTTCCATGGAGTCTGGAGGAGCCTGGCAGCTGTCTGCAGATGTGCAGGATCTGTCTGCCGTGGGTGGAGCTGTCCTTACCTGCCCACTCCCTGCCCCTGATGGTTCACGTGGCTCCTTCCATCTCCGAATGCCTCCATGGGTTTCCTCCTCAATCCTCCCGGACTGCTCGGCTGGATAGAGAAGATCTCCTGACTGACACATCCCTGAATGCTGCTGGGTTCTGCTGGGCTCGCTCCCATTCAATCTGAGTTATTTCTGTATTTCTTCTGGCCTCTCCTCTCTCCACAGAGCAATTCTGGGCACTTTTCTTACACCTCAGACATTTTTCTATTGTTTCCCTTCTCCCTGCTCATTCTGAACTTCTTCCTTTCGGACTTCTGGGCATTTCTAAGAGATTCTTTGGGGTTCTTTCCGTTGCTCTGCCAGCCCCTGATTTTTCCACCCCCTGATTTTGCCAGGTGAAGATTTTTTTCTCCCAGGACTCCCTCGTTTCTTCCCAAGGTGCTCATTCCACCTGCTCCCGTCCTCCTTCCCCTTCCCTCCCTCCCTCCCTCCGGGGCTGTCACGGCTGCCCAGGTTTGCTGTAGTCAATTTTTGTTTCATCTTGTAGTCAGTCTTACATAAATAGTGGAAGTTTGGCCTTGCCCCGGGTGATTGATGGGAAGGTATATTTGTACATATCGATTGAGATAAAAAATTAGTAGTTTGCAATAGGAAAGGCAAATTAGTCATCAGAAGGAAGGTGCTTGGAGTATTTTAAGAGTTCCTTGATTAATTCTTGCGCTGTGAGTTCTTCTGACAGTAAGTTTTATGTCCTGAGATGTGGGAGGATGAGGCAGTAGTATCAGGTTATTGCAAATTTTACTTTTACTCCTCGCTGATTTATTTTACTGGCTCTCACCACGATTAGACACAGAGGGCTAAAAATGTCTTCATTTTGGGGTGACAACTGCCCTTTTCTGGGCTGGATTGAGGAGCCAGGAAGGAGGGGGGAGGTTTTAGCTATGAAATTATTTTCCTTTTCATGAAAATTAATATTTAAAAGCTAGGCTGTATAAAATCAAAACAGCCTTTATCCATGGTGACAAGCCCATCAGCTGGATGTTATCTCTAAAGGAGGAAAGGACTAATTCTGTGATACACTGATTAGGCTGAGGAGTAATTTTTTTCTCTGCTTACTTGACAATTTTCTCCCTAATCACCTCATTGAAAGTAGTGTTTAATAAGCATCATAGGAGGCTGAGAGCTCTCGATCTTCCTAAAATACTTTCCACTTTTCCAAGGATGCTGCAGCATGTTTTTTAGTTATCCTTTATTACAAACTATAATAGAATTGTTCCCAATAAAAATTGACTTATATTTGGCACTTTTAATTTGTCCAAGAATAATTTAGATAGAAATTCCAATTACTTTGGAAGGAAGGCATTTGCTCCATACTCTCTGAGCTTGTTTAAAAGGAAGTCTTTGATAATTTGCAAGCATTTCTCATGAAAGGCAATTTTACTTAACTGGAATCCAGAAGGAAAAAAAAAATAAGATGCACAGAGGTTTCAATTTTTAAACTGATAACAAAGCACTATATTTGTGCTGTTACATTTCAGCACAAAGAAGCTGCAAAATAACCTTTTTTAGTTAATGGGAGAAAAAAAGATTTAATTGCTGCGAAACACTTATTCTACATATTATCTCTTTGATTAGCAGACAGTTGTAAATTACTTATTCAATGTAATTGCAAACCCTGGCATGGAACCCAAAGTAAATTATTTGTCTTTGCAGTCAGGGTGAGTTTGAACACTTTTAATTGCAGGATTTTTTTGAGCTTAGCAGAGGTTCAGTGTTCAGATTTTCTGTGCATGTTTGAGTGTTGGTGCCCATCAGGCTGGAATTTGGTGAGCAAAGTGTGTCAGAGGAAATGCCAGCACTTCTCTTTGTGCCCCATCTGCTAAAGCATTTCCAGGTTTGGTGGTTGAGTGGAAAAAATCATGGAATCAACAAATCCTTGAGGTTTGAAAAAGCCTCCCAGACCATGGACCCCAACCCTTCCCCAGCACTGCCAGGGCCCCTCTGTCCAAGTCCCCAAGTGCCACATCCACCCTGCTTTGAATCCTCCAGGGATGGGGACTCAGTGCAAGATGTGTGGGGCGTCTTTGCCACCTCTTCTGTGCCTCCTGCACCCTGAATCTGTTCCCAGTGCTGGAATTGTGAAAACCTTCACTATAAATTAGGGAACACGGTTGTTTCATGCCATGGCTGCAGCTGGATCTCATAACCCCAGTCCTTGGCAGAAGGCAGGGATATTCAGGTTGGTGTGAGAAGGAAGGAGAGGGTCAGAGTGAACGGGCAGAGGGCTGGGAGTGGGAAAACCAGGAAACCCTGGAATTCCAAAGTGCAAAGCTCCACCTGGAGCTGTTGTCCCAGGAGGAAGCTCCAAGAGGGGTTTTTCCATGAGCTCTTCAGCACATGGTGATGAGTGGCAGGTGGCAGGCACCCAAAACCCTGGGCCAGAAGGATGTGCCAGGACTCCAGCCTGGGAGATGGTGGTGATGGCATCAGCCCTGGCTGGGAGCACTGTCACACCCAGGAGCGACAGAGATTAATTAGGGGACAGTGAGCAGAAAACAGCCCTTGTCTGAGGGCTTTCAGGGCAGATCCTGTGCCTGTGCCTGTGCCTGCTTTGGGGAGCTGCTTGGTCAGGCACGGAGCTGATCAGAAACAGAGGTCAGGACGCGCCTCTGGTGGAGCACTGAACATGTTCCCCCTCCTGCCTGAGGTACCCACCCATCCTCTGCTGCAGAGCTGAGGGCCAGATATTAAACTGAAACATCTGCACTTCAAAATATGAATGTTTCCAAGGAGGGGCTGAGGAGGATTTGGCCGAGCAGTTTGTGTGAATAATTCTCCACGGCTGGTGGGAGCGCGGGGAGCAGTTTGGGAGGCGAGGATCCTCTGCAGGTGGCTGCTCTCTGCCACCAGCCCGTGTCACTTCCCTCTCCACATCGTGCCCCTGATGGAACAGAGACCCTCACAGGGACTGATTCCAGCCAGGGTTGCTCGAACAAGAAGCAAAGCTGGGGTCATGTACCAGATCACACAAGGCTCTGGTCGTGTGTGTCACGCAAAGTCACCACCCAGCAAACACAGGGTGAACCAAAGCAGGAGAAAAGAAGAAGCAGGTTATAAAAACCCAAACCACGCATGCAATTGCATATGCAAAGGCCTTGTTTGGGTTTGTGCTGAATTTCCATGAGGAGATTTTTTTTTTTTTTTTCTTTGCTGCAGCTGCACAGATTCACAGGATTCTTGTGAAATGGAGCAGGAAGGGGTCTGGGCTGCCTGTGCTGCTCAAAGTGCACCTCTGCCACCAGCCAGGGACACAGGCAGGCAGCCAGAGAGGCTGAAAACATCCCCCTCCTCCTCCTAAATGCCACCAAGAGCGAGTTGGAGCTATTTACTCTGGATTAACATACTTGATTTCTCTTTGAAACCATTGTTTTAGACTTTCCAGTCAGTTCCCATTAGTTACTAGTTTAGAAGCCCATGGTATATTTAGACATCATATACATTTGTCAGTGAAGAGTAGCTTAAATGATCTACTTTGCTCACTGCTTAATTATGTTATTTTACTGTTCCTGAAAACCTGACACAAGGCAAATTTACATTACTGTGCTCCTAATTAGCCAATAATCCTTAAGGATTTGAATGATACATACCCAAAGTAATTTCCTCGTTCACTAAATATGAATTTCCTTACGTTAGGTTAAGGAGATGGCACAATGACAGCAGGCATCTTGGTGATGACAGCTCTCAACATGTTTGTCTCCGGAGTCAAAATCTATTAAAAGACACATAATGATCTCAGCACTTTCTTAAAGTGTAGAATGTGAAATCAATAGGGTTGTGTACAAAGGGGAGCAAAATTTACCTCTTTTAACCATTGTTAGGTTGTCCAGCACTCCGGGTTACTGAGAGGTGAAAATATTTATAGTCCTGGCTTCCTAAATATCTCAGCTGGATCTCTTCAGTCATTCAGCATCTCTGAAGCTTCTCAGACTGAGTGAAAATGCAGATGTGGAGGAAGCTGCTCCAAAAGCAAGGCCTGGCAGGCTCCTTCCTGCCTCAGACACCTCATTTGGTGCCTGATTCTGTCCCTCTATTGACACCATCCTGCAGCCCTGGGTCCTGGGATCCTCAGCACAGGAGGGATGTGGATCTGATGGATCAAATCCAGAGGTGGCCATGGAGCTGCTCCAAGGGCTGGAGCCCCTCTGGAGCCAGGCTGGGACACCTGGGGGGGCTCACCTGGACAGGAGCAGCTCCAGGGAGAGCTCAGAGCCCCTGGCAGGGCCTGAAGGGGCTCCAGGAGAGCTGCAGAGGGACTGGGGACAAGGATGGAGGGACAGGAGCCAGGGAATGGCTTTAAACTGAGAGTGGGTAGATTTAGGTGGGATTTTGGGAATTGGGAATTGTTCCCTGGCAGGGTGGGCAGCCCTGGCACAGGTGCCCAGAGCAGCTGGGGCTGCCCCTGCATCCCTGGCAGTGCCCAAGGCCAGGCTGGACACTGGGGCTGGGAGCACCTGGGACAGTGGGAGGTGTCCCTGCCATGGCAGGGCTGGCACTGGGTAATTTCAGGGTCCCTTTCAAGCCAAGCCATTGTGGGGTTCTATTATGCAAAATACAGAATTTCATACCTGGCTTTGTCCTTTCTCTGGCCATTGGACTCCTGCTCTTTGGAAGATCTTGTCTTTGTCACCACTGCTGTTGTTGGACTGGCTGGGGTGTTGTGGGGATGGTAACAGTTTGTGTTTTCCACTCTAGACAGTTTAATTTAATGCATTATTACATTTGATCCAGATGCTACAGTGATGGGTGCATAAAAATAATTAAATACAGATAAATAGACCGTAACAACTTCACCATTGCCAGTTGTTGGAACAGGGAGTTAGTATCAAAAATGCAGTGCCAGAAAATTACTTGAATTTCTAACTAGTGCAGGAAAACTTTCCATGGCCACTGTGACTTGTAGAGCTCAGTGCTAATCTTTTTCCACAAGTCCAAGACTAAAATTCATGCGGCTAAATGGAAATTCAAAGTTTTCAGTCTCATTCTATAACTTCTCCAGTGATTTTGTTTGTGAAATCACCACCTGTGAGTGTAGATGTGGTGAATAAAGGCCATCTCCTTTCCCTGCCACACCATCAGCTGCTGACATGAGACCAGGAGGTGCTCCTGCCTGGAGAGAGGCTGTTCCATGGATTGGGAATGATGGTAGTTGGAGCTGTGGTGTGGTTCTCAAACCAAGCACCAAGGAAACAACACCTGGTGATTCCTGTCTCCTGCACTATTGACACTTGGATTCTTCTTATCTGAGATACTTGAGGCATTTTTAATTGGATGTAGTGGTTTCTTTTCCACATCACAAAATGTTTTTCGAAATAATTCTGACCTTTTGAATGTCTCCCAAGGGGTTTCATTTCATGGCGAGTGAAAAGGCTCCATTGCACAGGGAGACACAGAGGAACAGGTGCTGGGACTAGAACAGGAACTAGAACCAAGACTAGGATGGGAACATCCATTCTGAGACTAGAGCAGGAAAATTAGAAACTCTGAAGGTCTCTGTTCAGGCAGTGGGAGGAGCAGAAAAGGACCCTGATATTCCAGGACAGCAGTGCTTTGTCCAACACTGCAGAAACCACTGTGGAAATGAGTGATGGAGGTGCCTCACAAAAATAGGAGAATAATGGTTCAGCCTGGTTTGCTTGAAAAGAAATGAGTGGGGTGCTTAGGGGATCTGTCCTCATCCTGCCAGGAGAAAAACGATTCTGTGATGAAAATGGGTAAGAGCTGCCTTAATCTGCCCCTTGGCAGATGCACACTGGGCCCATTCCTTGCTGAAGTTCACGCTCTTCCTGCAAGGCTCTTCCCATTTTTCCTCAAAAAAAAGTGGAGGAAGAGCTTTAAACCCCTCTTGCATTGTGTGGGTTCACACGAGGTCCAATCCAGGGAAATGATGATGGGGTGCTGAGTCCCCATTGATTTCAGTGGGAGTTTGCCTTGAATGGGGGAATTTGGGAGAGGCTGAGCCCAGGATTTGTGTGTGTTTGCTCATGGATCAGCAAGGCACACTCATCTGCAATTGAATATGCACTTTGTTAGGTTAAGAAACATTTCTTTATGCTCTGCAAAGCAAGTGAATAAAATCGAGGGGGAAATATACACTGTGTCAGCTTGCCTGCGTGGGAAAAATACTTTATTTTCTGTTGTAAAGACAAAGAGTAGAGAAAGAATAAAAGCTGTGGTGTGTATGATCATCCCATATAAGCACATTAGTAAAGCACTGTGGTACCAGTTGTGTTGTGAACTTAAAGCCACCCCTAATTAAACTGTCTGCATCCCCCAGCATTTCCCTGTAATGATGTCAAGCCGTGCAGCAATTAGTTGTCTCTCTATGAATGTAAACACTGTTTGTAAATCATATAAATTTAACCTGCTTGGCTTCTTGAAAAGCTCCGAAAAGGGAATTAATTAATATTGTGGATTTTGGAGTTCTGATTTATTGAATCGGTTTTTGAGCGTCGTGATCTAACCTTTTCTGTGGTCTGTGGCAATTAATTTTGGGAGCAAAGGTAAGACTTATTACAAATCTGGGGATATCATTTGGGGTGGGACTAATGGTGTGCACAGAGGCATGCAAAATATTTTATTGCACTAACACAAGTGCTGGGGGTTTCTTTTAAATTGAGATTTAGTCCATTCCAAGGATGCGAGTGCCCTGACCTTTCAGCGTTCTGCATTTTGCACCTCCTGTACTACTTCAAGCTAATTTGAATGTGAAGTTTGAATCCTGAAGAAAGATGCCCTTCTGCAGTAGTTCATCTTCTCTTTAGAGATCAGACTAAATGCCCGTGGCAATATGCTGGGAAACACAGCACATTACCATGAAATAGCTCCATTAGAGACAAAGAAATGTAAACAAAACAAGCACATTTGCCACTGGTTTTAGCTCAATTATATTTCTCCTATTGATGGTGTTGCCTAAAATGAAGAAGTGCTCCAGACCTAAATTTAGTAAACCTTTTGTTGCAATTTACTCCAGCAAAACCTCTGCTGCTGGAGGTGGATGGTTTACCTGAGCCATCAGCTACATAGCACGTTTATGGTTATTGTATTTTACAGGTTGATAGATTTTTATATTCTGTCCAAGTCAGGATCTTACACCACCTGGTTTATTATTTAGTAATTTACAGTGCAGTCAGGCATGTTTGGTTTAATGTAGGATAAACTTATAAATCTATTGTTCCTCCAGTTGGTGTGCAATGAACTACAGAGCTTGATGCGTACATACATTTCAGCTCTGCTTATTTTCTTTGATAGGGAAGCAGGCAATAGATAACACAGTGACAGTGGCATCCCAGGGGACAGCAAAATGTGAGAGCAACACACCGTCAGGTTAGTAGGTCATTATTGTATGAGCACTGAGCCATTAATTGACTACTGTACCAGGCTCAATCTGTGTCAGATTATGGCTTTTGGCAGCAAGAACTCTTATCTAATAGCTAACTTTGTTTCTTTACTGCCTTTTTATTAGGTTTTTGGAAAAAATTATACCTAAAAAGGTAAATATATTTGTTGCACTTTAAAAAAAAACCCAAACAAGCCAGCCAAACCAAACCAACATACAAAATAGTGGTAATGTCAATAGGTAAAAATTCCTGTGAGGAAGCAGCTAGCAGAGCTAATATTTGTGAGTATTTTTTTACAAACTTGGGCAGTCAGATACTTCATTTAGGGGTAATAGATATTATGGGTGCAAAACTATGAGGAATTGATAGGTGGTGCCTGAGTTATTTTGTTAATCTGTAGCATTGGGTGGGAATAAGAGAATACCCAGACTATAACAACAGCAATAAACATCACTTGTACAAACCTTGCTGCTTTCTCCTAAAATGTGCTTTAAAAAGAGAGGAATTATCAGTCCTGGCATAGGTGATGGTCAAACAAGAGCTCATGGCAGAGCTGTGCCACCTTCCCCCAGTACCTGGCTCCTGCTGGAGCAGTTCCACGGCTGAGCCGTGTAAAAAGGGAAGAAATCAGTGATGTGAGGAAGATTTGAGGGAAAAAAATCATCTGCTCTTTGGCCACTGGCAGCAGGCAGGGTGGTCCTCAGGCACCTGTGTCCACCAGAGGGAAAATTCCCAGCTTTAACAGGCTCTGGGAGGCTGAGGATGTTGGTGCTCAGCCAGTGACAGGTGAGGCAGGATTTTGAGCTGGGTTTAAGGATAATCCTGCATGCTGTTGAGAGATGATTCCAGGTTTCTGCCATCTTTCAGCTGAGGTCTTTGGCTGGGGCTAAGATGCTGTTTTAGCTCATCCCTGCACCTGCCAAATCCAAATCCAAATCCAAATCCAGGTGTTTTAACCCAGAGTTAAAAATTGCTCAGGTCTGGAAAAAGCTTTATGGGAGCCGGAGTGGGTGGGATGGCCCGTGGTGAGGTGAGGTGAGTGTGTGCTCATGGGCTGGGCTCTAAACCAGCTCTCCCTGTTGTCTGCAATTCCTGAGCAATCCTCAGTCCCAGCCCCAGAGGAGTGCAGGGGTGCTGGCAGGGTTTTGGGGTGCATTCCAGCTGTGGGACACATCTGCTGCTCTTTGGCACTGCTGCTCAAGTGATGGAGCCCCAGTTTAATTTCTGTCCCTACCCATAAATCGACCTGCCTGTGACCTTGGGCAAAATAGTTAATCCAGCCAGCCCTCAGTTTCCCTCTTTTGCTCCCCATTAAAAATGATTTGCTGTCCCAGGGGCTCGGGCTGGGCAGGAGAACCCAGGGTGATTGCTGATAATCATCAATATGGGAAACCCTGGGAGAAGGTGGGCAAGGGAGACAGAAACCTTTATTTCATTAAAATGGTATTTATATTGAATGCTATTACAGTTCTTATTTTGCAGATCCCATTTCTCTGCCACGTGCCTGAATTTGAATAATTTCCACCGGATTTCTCGCCCTGTTAAAAGACGTGGATAAAAATGTGCAACAATTGAGCTCTGAGCATTTCATCTCGTTTTGTTATTCCTGGCTTTCTCCTTTTTCTTACAGCAAAATCATTTCTAGAAATTGGATAGCAATATGTAAAATACATTTTTTTTTCAGGCAGTGATGGCTGATTACATTGATTCTACACAATATAGGGCTCTTAATGGGGATTTCTGGCTCCCATTTGCTGTAAATTTCTGGTTCCCATTTGCTGCAAATTTCTGGTTCCCATTTGCTGCATCATGTGATGAGGCTGTTTCTATGGTCTCTGCTGCATCTTGTCCCCCTGGCATTTTTTTACAAACTCATTTGGAAGAATTAACTACCTTTTACGTATTTAAAATTTGACTCCACGGAAATCGATGT